>NC_071091.1:25374888-25674888 GCF_027358695.1 Spea bombifrons | reverse complement strand
TGTAACACGGATCCTTTTAGTTTTGGACTGCTAATGTTTTCTAATACAGCAACTCACTTTAATCTCAGAAAATGGTATCAATGGTGCATGAACGACGTAACCAGATCAATATTTTAATTTAAAAAATATGTAAAAAATCCATACGGCTAGCAGCCAATGGAATCAATACACACCCTATTATGCCTTGTGAGTTACCTGCATTAAAAGAATTTAGAAGATACAGGATTCTATGAGAATATAAGACTAACTATGAACAACAAATAACTTTTTTTTATCCTGTTGCATACACTGGGTAGTTCTGTAGCAATTAAAAAACCTATTTAAATAACATTTAGCAGGAGAGCTGAAAACCAGATTGTGTACTTTCTAGCTGTTATATATATGCAGCCAATATAAAATATATACATTACAGATAGTGGTATAATAATAGCACAAATTCACCTAAAATCTCTATTTATGCATTTTACATTAACCATCTCCTGATCCAAAAATATAACATATTGCTTTAATTTTTGTTTAATGATGTATGGTTACAAATCTTTATGGAGCATTAAAATGTTTTCTTTTTTATATATAAAAATTTCCATAAGGTCGATTAATATATTTTGTTATTTTATATATAAATATATTAAATCATCTATAAAATATAAATGTCTATATATGTCTATTTGTATTAAGTTATATGATGTTATTTGTTCCTTTAGAATATGTTTTCTTGGGTAATGTCTTACTTCTTAATTCTTGAAAATTGATTAAATGCAGTTTTAATATGTTTTATGACTGTAGTATCCTGTAGTCATCTTGTAGTCAAAGTCATTTATTCAAGTAATAGAAATGATATCATTTGGTAAATGTAGCATGTTTTCAAGGTAGGCTTGTCAATTAATATAAACCATTAGAATAGTCAATATGGAGTTGACATTGTTTAACTGGTATTGTTTTCCCACATATTTACTATTCAGTTTTATTATATAGGAGCTCATCATGAAATTTCTTTCTGGGCACCATAGACATTCTTGTGTGCCATGGTAATGTGAAATTTCTTTCAAGTGACTGCTTGCCGTTCGGTTCTACAAATAGCCATAGGGATAACAGAATATGACACAACTAGATATTTGTAAATTGCTAGATTCATCTGAATTTTTTTTGTATGCGCTGTCTATGCAGTCTCTTTTGGTTTGTGTTAATATGCGTTAAATGTTTTCAGGAGGTGGGTTCTAGGTTTGGCTGTAGGCCATGATTTTTCGGTACCACAAAAAACCTACAGCCTACAAAGAGTCTGAATCTGTGGTAATTACTAAAAAATACTGAATAAACTTCAGACGTTTTCGTAAAACAATATTCCCTTAACAGATCCCAAATAGGCCCAGATGCCAGGGTGCTCAGTCCAGCTTTTGAAACAAGAAGTCCATTCAGGTCCAAATTCTAAATGTGAGGCAGAAACCGTGAAACCCAATGGTATATTACTTTTTTCCTCTACTATTAGCTTCTCGCCACATAATCACTATTTTTAAATACAATCGGATATATTCTAAGGATGTTGCTAATCTTTCTGATCAGACTGAGTGGGAAGTAAGCAACATAATCAATAGGTGAGGAGGCAGAAACCAAACCCTCATGTGGCACAGTGACAGTCAATACTGCAAATTGTATTTAAATGGAAAAACTGAATGTCTTTCAGCAATACTTTACACCTTTCATATCAATTTTAGGACATACCTTATAGACCATATTAGTTAAACAACTTTAACATTAGCATATATAGCATATGACATTGATACGAGTACTCTTTATAATTTAAAATGTATTTTTCAAATGCCATATGTCCTCCCCTAAAAAAATTAACAGTTATAATGACTAGGTGGCACTATTGCTTCTCTTTAAATTTCCATAGCTTTATGCAATTAAGTTGTACCAAAGAAACATTGTATTAAATGGAATACTTTTTAAAAAAATATATTTTTTCAATAGAAGCAAAAGATGCTTCCCTTATTTGAACTAAATAAATAGTTATTTTTTTGCACCTCGGTACTTCTAAATAGAAATGAATCGTGTAAGAAACTACCAAACATGTTATCGGGCTCCAAGTCATTTGTTTTGTAATGCGCTAACAAGTTATTTTCCATTGAGGTAATTCCACTGAACTTTCAGACAAAATTGCTGACAAAAATATGACACAAAAAGCATTAAAAAGCTGTGCTGAGTCTGCTTCAATTCTGTCTAGTAGGTGTTTTTCTTTATTGTGTCCTGGAAAAAATAGTGGTCACCCTAAATTGACAAGATTTGCACCTTACCTTCCCAGCACCCAAAACAGGTGATGGTTATTATGTTTTGTTAATATTTTTTTAAACATTGCATAATGTGAACTATGGGATGTGTAAAATGAAAGGAGTTCTTGCTGCACAGACCTCCATTGCAACTCCTGAATGGCCACCTCATGATGCTGAGGTCCACGAGGTGGCTCTTCGAGCAGGCTGAGTGGGTGCCGGCTATGCCTCCTCCTGATTTCGGCGCCTGAAATATTGAGTGGTATGCATAACGTGCTATTATGTAGCAGGCATTTAATATTTTATGTGTTTTTATTTGTTATTGTTAACATTATTCATAAATGGTACAAAACAGAAAAAAATATTCCTAGACATGTCCCTAAAAACATGGCAGTCTGTAAATCATCCAGTTGGCATTGATGGTCACATGCTGAAGCATGTTCCTTTCACACATCACTTCATTTTTCACTTTGGCTGTAAGCAGTCTGACAAAATAAACCAACTGTGAAGTGATTTGACAAGGTTCATTTAATTTCATATTTTAAATAAATGATCGGTGTGACTTTATAGGTTGATTAATATTTTTTAAGGTTCTTTTGAGCAAAGAAGCATACATTTACAGTTTTCTAAAGAGTGCATGCTTGGGCTGCCTTGTTATGAGACTCTGTAGTGTAAGTGTGAGGATGTGTATGTATATGTTTATGTGAATGTGTAACTAGAGCTTTTGGCGCCTGGACAGGGGTAATAGCTACAGCCTGACATCACACACATTTTGGGAAGCAAAGGGTGCACAGGGACATTGCTGAGAGCGGCTCAACGCACACCTTAACTTCCTTGTGGGGCTTGGGGCAGATGCTCTATTTGGCCCATGGAAGGAACAGCCCAGAGAACATGTCTGTGGTCACATCTATAGCCATTGAAACATGGTTGTGGTCACATTGGCAGCCAAAGCAAAACCAATCCTTTGAGAAGCATTTATCTAGTGTGCCCTGTGATATAAAGCTTATAAATAAGAGTTCTGCGTGCTGAAGACCTTGATAGAGAACTACAAGGATCTAACTATAGACTAGATCTGTTGCTTACAAAACATGTTAAGTGAATTTAATACAAATATTTGTGGATTGTGCTGTTGTTTTTTTCCCATCATTGTAATTATCAAGGAAATACACATTTGAAAATAATGGGATCATCTTATACCAGGAAGGTTAAGCTCAGTTGCGTTTGGTTGTAATACCTGCAAAACTAATATTAGTTTTTTAAACCACCTCCCATATTGAAGCAGCTCTGTCTCGTCACCCAGTTTCACATTTACAGTGTTTTATACACTAAAGAAACTCATGTTACAATATTTACAGTTTTAAAAAACAACATATAAGTATTAAAAAGGACCCCTATGCGTATACCATTGACAATTATCTTAACTTGATTGTTGAATGCCATTTTATTCCCACCACCCCATTATAAGGATGCTTAATGCTGATTGGTTCAGGCAGATTTTGTAAGAGTGGGTGAGGAGAAGTAAGAGAACTTGAGGACATGAAATGAATTCAATATTGCTGGCCCTGCTACCCTGAGACTCAGCGGGTTACAGTTTAAAATAATTACCTCCAAAATAATTACACTGAATTCCAAACAAAGACTGCAAGCTATTGATAAATTTGATTTTTTTTATACTAAAATTGTCACAAAGACGGTAGATATGTATATAAAAAGTTTAAATGGGCATGCCAGTATTTTACCTATTAATGTCTGCATTGGGGCGCTTAGCCTCCCCCCGATGTAGTCCTTTCTGCTTGCTCACACTAATCTTTCTGGGCTTATGGAGTCATAAAGCATTTTAACGAGGAAGATAAACTTTTATTCGCAGCCATTATTATGTAGCACTGCACTCCCTGCTGAAACTAAAATGGCATGGGGTATATTACCACTAGAGAAATGAAAAGAAAAAAAGCACGGATTTGTTCATGAAAAAAAAAACCAACTCTTTTGCAGAATAAAATGCAACAAAATCCAACTGCAAGCTATTAACAACCAGATTGCCAGTTAATATTGGTATCTGAGTCATTCGGGCTTGTAGGCAGACTTTGATGTCCGCAATGTAGCCACGTCAGCTGAATTTTGTGGGCATTTCTGTTTGGAGTTGCTGTTTGTTTTAGATTTTAGAAATCAGTCCAGTTTAATAGAACTATTATATGTGAACAACACATTCCACATAATCTCCAGCGCTATTCCTCATATCTATGTACAACAGATTGGTTAGATTTTTTTTCTACATTTTAGAATGATTTAGATTTTTTCTCCATTTAAGAATGATTATAATACTTTTTTTTGCTCTGGATGAGAGCTGTCATCTTACTGCCAGATCGCATGTTTATAATAGTGGCCCTGCCACGCAAATTTGGTGATAATAGGTTTACAAAGCAACTGCAAAGCTTTAAATATATTATCACACACCGAGTCCACAAAGCATATTGCATATTCCTACCTGAGCTGACAGTAGGATTACAATAAAGCAATGTTTTCCAGCTGTGATCTCACATCTGCCTCCACCATAGGCATAGCCCCGCGATTGAATGCTAATTTTCTTCCAGTTCCTATGACCCTTTATTCATCACTGAGTGATCTTAGGGATTGGAGTTCAATTTGCATGAAATTCCCTAGTTATAGCTTTGGTGGAGGCAGATTTCGTAGCTGGAAGCTATAAATCTACATAACTTAAAACCTGGAACATGGAAATAAAATAATGGTAACAAAAGAAATGGTAAGAATTGCTTGATTCGGTTATGGCTTCATCTCAGGTATGATAGTCCATTGTGATTCAACAGATGAATCAACTGCAGTCCATTGCTGAAGGACTTATAATTTCTTTGTTCGGTTTCCTTAACGCACACATTAGTTGTACTGGATAAACTCTACTGTCTTTCTGCAGAGATGTTTCATCACAAAGGCATCTTGTGAACTCTCAAGAAGTCCCGTACGACCAGGCCTATAGAATAGGGCCATAGATTAATACAAATGCTAAATGCTCTGAAGAACCTTCTAAGATTGAACTCTAATAACAAATGCGTCCTTTGTGATATATGTTATGAAACTTAGAACTGACCTACAGAAATCTGGCACTATTGATTGGAAAGTACTTTTCTGTTTCAAAAAAGAACATCTTGTCACTGTGAACAAAGGGCAATCTTACCAACCATTTTACTGATTTGTTATGTTGCTTGATTTCGCAATATTACTTGAAAAATATACATTTAGAATTAGATCTAAGTAGTATTTGATCATTTCCATACTGCAGATGTCTGAAACACAGAGTCATTTTGGAGCTGGTGTATAAAATGAATTTAAAGTTGTATTATGAATTATGCTCTGCAAACAACATGTTCAGCCCGGATTTGTAAACTGCTTATTGCCTATTTTAATGTATTTTGTGGTCGTTAAATGAACAGTATTTAGCTAAGACAGAAGTAGGTATAGAGTGCCAAGTTTGTTCTAGCCAGGATATTAAATAAAACTAAATAAAAAGATATAACACAATATTTTGGAAAGCATAGTCTTATTAGGCTCATGCAGCAGTTATAGGGACATGTTGTTATGTATTGTATTTTTTAGATTGTGATGTCTATCGTGGCATGGTTCCCCACACTTTGTAGCCATCATCCCAAAGATGCTTTTAATTCCTGGGACTTTTGTTTGATGTTTCATTTTCCAAATAGCTTCAATATGTTTTAGTGAATTGACTGACGTCGTTTAAAACACGGATTGAATAAGAATAAGACATGTATGTACATAAGGGAAGGAGAAAACATGTGTTTTAGTATAGGTAAAAATAAATAGATAGAAATAGATGGAAAACAATTATCTACTTTCCTAATATATGATATCTCACCATTGAGGTCAAACAATGCAATATCAGTATAGAGGATACTTGGAAAAGGAAGGAGGTATATTTGTTATATATAATGTTACATGTACTATATAGTGCATGTGTTCCTCAACTACTCCTACAAGCGCATATTTGAAGGATCTTTTCAAAAGTGCACATACAGAACAATTGCCTTTCAACTGAAATCTCTGAACTAATATTTAAGTAACAATGGTCAATGATTTTGTGTGGAAGAAGAAAAAGGAATTACCTACAAGAAACTCGAATTCAAACATTTGAAACATACTAGTTAGGTACCAACTGAGGCACCTATTAGAAGAGAACAAGGGAAAAAATATATAGGGCCATATATAAATATATGCAGTGCCAATATAAAGAACTCTTCAGTGACCTGTTCATTAACAGAAATGAACAAGGAAGAAAAGGTCACCCTCTGAAACTGGAAGAGCGGAGATTTCATAGACGACTCTTTACAGTAAGGACAATAAAGGTATGGAATTCACTGCCAAGGGAGGTGGTGTTATCAAATACATTAGATGCCTTCAAAAGGGGTCTGGATATTTTTTAGAAAGGCATGACATACAGGGATATTAATAGAATTAATATTTTAGAGCTTCTTGATCCAAGGAGAAATCCGATTGCCTTTTGGACTCGAGAAGGATTTTTTCCCCCTGATGGCAAAATTCGAAGTAGCTTAATTTTGGATCAAGAGTAGGAAGGTTAGGTAGAAGGGTTGAACTTGATGGACTTAGATCTTTTTTCAACCTTATGTACTATGTAACTATGTAACCCCGGGCATCACCCCGAGCCGTCCCACCGCAGTCAGCATCCTGAATGCAGTAAGAGGTACACATTACACAGCGCGTTTAAGACATGGCGCTCCTGAATATCAAATGATGTATCACGACATGCAATTTTTCAGTTCTTTAATATTATTTATTAATAAGTATAGAACATACATCATATCAAATCCAGCCATTGCAGATTTACCTGGTACTACAAATGACAACATGCTGACCTTAATGGTATTTTTATAGCCTTTTTTACTAGTATGTATAATACAAATAATTGGAAAATACATTAAAGATTTAATTAAAGATAGTGGATTTTCTATTTTTTAAAAAGGTGATATTTGATATATTGATATGTTATTTGCTGAAATGGCACCATGAGTCACTGACAACATTCACAAATAATTGTGAATTATTTTTTTATGCATTGATCACCAGGTTTATGCTTTTTACAGTGTATTTTTTACGTTTTAGAAGCAATCTTCCCTTCCATTCACTCCGCATTCACTGAAAGATCTTTGTATTTCGGAGTCATTACATACTTGTAAGTAGCTGGACAAATTTGTTTTCGTGAAAGACTTGCTTTAGTGGCATTTAATTTGTTACAATTGTGACTATTCCGTGGCGAGAGCAACACGGCGAGTCATTGTTTTTCCATGATTACGGTTAGGTATTACTGCTAGAAATAGCAAAATAGGGGCTTCAGCGGCAGGGGGTATGTGATATTGCTTTCTCGGGAATCAATGCATTTGGTGCTTTCTGTTGCTGCTTTTGTCCTAGCACCTCTCATTTATCTAAGAAACAACATAATGTTTATTGGAGGAAATAAAAGGAAAATGTAGTTAGGAAACTAAAAGAAATAATTCAAAGACCGTGCCTAAATAATGAGTTACTCATATTACTAATGAAAAATTATTTAGTGCACACTTGCATACATACCGATGTTTCATTAGCTAGAGAAAGCTTAAAATGCTACTGTTGGCAGAAGGTATTAGTCAATAGAGCATAAAAATCTGCTAATATGTTGTGTTGACTTTTCTTAGACATCATACACCATTTTTAAAAACAATTTTAATAAAGTATTTCAACTACCCAGGTCCAGATTGGTTATCTGGTACACCAGTCAAATGTCTTGATGAGCCGATGGCAGTATAAAAAATTAACATGTGGCGGATCCAACCGGAGGCCATGTGTGTAAGTCATTTGGTGCCCATTGGCTTTACAGTAACAGATACAGATTGGCATAAAATAATCTGATATATGAGAGGTTCATTACCATAAATGTAACCAATATCACAATATATATCCACTTTCTCTGTATAACTCTGTTGTTTTAAATTTGAACCTGCACTATGATATGTATTGACCATTTTAACTCAATAAAAAACAACTCTAAAGTAAGAAAATATAGTCTATAGTTTACCTAAAAATTGCATATGGTAGCCAAGAGTCACATTTAAAATATATATATATTTATTGAATGATGTATCAGAATTTCCTCTACGCATTTGCTCTTTTCCCCTGCTCGTCAGCTATTCTCTGGCTTATGTGAGGGTTCAGGGGGTCTAATGAGAACCCACGAGCACATCCACAGAAAGAGCTCCCACTGTTTCAACGCAATGCTTAAAGAAGCCAAAACTGGCGGGAAAAGCCCACAGGGGCGAGTATGGGGCTCTACAGCTTCAGTATTTTCACCAGGTAAATATATATTTACTTGCTGGGGCTCTATGGGGTATTAGACTGCCCATTTAATCAGTAAATATCCCCATGCTATATTATCCTATGGCTACATTTTTATTTTTAGAACATTAAATGTCCCGGAGAATAATATTTTGTTAATTAAAGACAACAATTGTGATTTGGATGTTGGAAAGTAAGATGTTTCATGTAATAAAAATAACACACACAAATCATTAAAGAGCTTTGAGAAGCTGCCTAACCATCTGCTAAATTGCACCAGGGAACTGATTGTAGCCATCCTCGGAGATACAGAACTGTTATTTCAGCGTTTATAATTGTAAAACTCCTTTTTATTGAAACACATTATCTGCCAGGACACCTTGCTCACCCGCAAAAATGTGCAAACAATTTGGGAAAACAGCCAATAACCCATTATATGTACATTTCAATGCACTCATTCGATACCGCTTATTTCTATAGCCAATTCTATTTTTACTCTATTTAACCCCTTAATGACAAAGCCCGTACATGTACGGGCTCAAAATGCATTGTTTTCAATGGGTTTTGAGACCGCCCATTGTCCTTAAGGGGTTAAAAATGTAATACAATGACAAGAAAGCAAACTTCTTTGTAAACGGTTGCCGATGACATTTTATATATAAGATTGATTTTTTTTATGTTTATTGATGTAAGTTATCCTTTTTTTTTAAACAATAATGGAAAGCACAATTTCTTTATAATGCAGTATTGTAATGGCTGTGTGTATTATGTTGGCAGCGATTCTCTCTAAATATGTTAGGTTATAAACATAACCATTAAGCATTGCAATATGGTGTCTTCATATCAGGAGATGGGGTGCGGGAGATGAGAGTAATATGTGCACAGTATAGATAAAATCATGAAAAGGTCAGAACAGTTTTCTAACGGCAGAACATTTGATGCGTCTTTGTCTTTTCTTTTAAATAGTGAAAAAAAGAACCATTTAACCGTTGTGCTAAAATGGATAGGTAAAGAATATAACGTCATTATATTTACTTGCAGTCACTGAAATGAGGAGTTAAGAATATTACTATATTGTTTAAGAAGCAATAATAGCCTGTGTTGCGCAAGCTCAGTGTCATTAGCCTCTTAACTGACAACGCCATCTTCACTGAATAGAGAATAGACTGCTTTAAATAATTGTAAACCCACACATAGAAATATATTTGCGTTATTCTGTTATTAAATGCTAACATTAGGACAATAATTGCTTGGTTTTTACAGTGTCTAAATTCTTTAACGTTCCCTTAAAGAATGTATGAGATTCCTAAATCTTTCATCTATGATGCATGTGTTGTATGGGTCTTGAATTCTGAAGATATGTCCAAGAAGGTAAAGAAATGGTAATGTTCAACCTTTATAAGGCAGTGTCCTTCATGCTTTTTTTTTGCAAGATTAGTCTCTGTAGATGAGGTTATGGTTTGAGATCAGCCACAATTTCTATTATATAGAAGTAGACAAGGCTGAGAACTGATCTAAAATAGTTTTTCATCTGATATCTACAGAACGCATAACAATAAGTAATACAACGTGGTCAATGGAAAATTAAATGTAGGTCATAATATGAAGTACCCTGTTTTTCGATGTGTAAAATGTTATTGTTTACTGCTTATTTACATGATACCTAGGGAAAAATACACTAAAAACATCCAAAATATTACACTACATTCTTTTCAGGAATTATTCAATTGTAACTCCTGTAATGGTAAATCACTTCTGATTACGATTTTATTTTATCTAAATCCCATGTGGCAAACCATGTCGACTTGTGTCAATGGTGGGAGTTCATGTGTTTCATTGGAACCTAGAGGCACCATAGTGTACAGTACATGGGCTGACTACAAGGGTAATAGAGATTCCCCCACCTGGCCGTGGATCTATGGCACGCTGGGGAGCCTGATCGCTCAATAGAGTCTAGACCGGAATTCTCAATGAACTATGCTGGGCCAGTTCAGTCCTTTTGGCAGAAGAACTTTGGTGGATTTTGCCTAATAATTTAAAAAAACGTTTACACAATCCTTTCTTTAAAATCCTGCTTTGGTGAATACACTCCTCTATCCCAGCCAATTCCATCAAAAGAACTCCGTAATTTTCATCCTGTGACCATTCCCTGGCCAACCCCATCTTCATTAAATAAGATTGCAAAAAACATTTTGAGTGAATCAATTGCGTTTTAGAAATAAGCAGCTATTAATTACTTTGTAAAACATTATGTCAATAGACTAATAAAAAACACAATTCATATTATCCTGGAAGTTATTTACCTAGTACCTAGTACTACACCTTTTGGCCGGGCCATAGGGTTAAATATTGGGAAGTGTCTGTATAATTAAGGAGAGTTAATCATGTATTTGGGCTAATTCTAAAATCGAAAACTAGTCAGTTCCTTGCTATAGCACCTTGAAGTTACCTTATATGTTGGACCCTGAACAAATGCCAACAAACCTCTTATTTAGGTTCCCCATGAAAAATATAGATTGCTAATTTGGTGGGAATCCAGGAATCTCAGCCTTTTAATTGAAATAATTCTCATTTTGACAGTATTTCAACTGTAAAAGAACATGCTGAATTGCTGTAATTGAATTTGTGCTAATTTGTGACCTGTTAAGTGATCGGATCGCTGTGTGCAGTTTTTTTTTTTTTTAATACAAAATTAGCTCCAAATTGTAGTATTTATCCGGTAACTTAAGAGACCGGCACAAATAATTTGATATAACGCGAATGTATAAAGTGTTCATCATTTAACATTTGTAGTATGAAATGTGGAATGGCTACAGCTTACCATTTCAGTGCATCATCTCTACCGTTAATAATCTAATTTTAAGTGCCTTGCAAAAAGGATAATAACATCAAAGAACAGGGTTTTCCTCTTAGAAATCTAGCCCATGTATGAATCACTAAATTTGATGTAATTATAGACAGAGGGGAAAGCAGAAAATGGCATCATATTCAACCAAGCTTTTAATACATGAGGGTTAAGGAAGCCAGAAAAAAATCCAGGGTTATTTCAAGGTTAACTGGAAGATGTGTGGCTACTATTTTTTTATTTATTTATTTTTTAGAACATCTCTGCTCGTTCATCAAAAAATACCTAAAGTGACCCAGAAAGCCATTCTTGTCCTAATTATGAACTCATTACAATGCACCAGAAGTGCTATTGGACATACATGTTATATGTGTAGCATGTGGAATAACACCGCCTATCTAAGACGAGTTTGGGAATATTTAAATATTCAGTCCACTAGGGACCTGTCAATTGAAACAATGGGAGAAACAGTGTATCAACTTTATAAAGAGCAAGCGTGTAGTAAAACACAAGTGTTACTTAGCTTATCATAGCTTCCTGCGGTATCTGGAGGGGTCGTAAATGGAGCCTGGATCCATATGTAGATAAAATCAGAAGGTTTCTGGAAATCTCTTTCCCAAAAAATGTGTAATCTTTAAAAAAGGTATATAGAACAGCAGGTCTCCACAAGAAGGATAGATCTTAAAGATTTATTGTATCCATTCAAAAGTTCCTGAAAACCATCCATACACAAACATGGCCATGCCACTCCAATAATTCCATTTGGTTTTAGCAATTTTGATTTGATTTAGATTTGTTTCTGTTCACCCACTTTACATTTTGTTAAATGAGAAATAGAAATGTCTATTTTTTAAAGCATTCTTGCTTTACAACTTTTGCACAGTATAATATATATAGCGTAAATATATTTAAAAATATTTATAAATAAAAGATAATATATATATATATATGTAAATATATATATATATATATATATATATATATGTGTGTACATATATAAAAAACGTACATTTAAACTTACATATATACACACAAAAATGAAATTTCTTGTAACTGTCATTTTTGTATTACCGTTTTCCTGTTCAATGCACATGAAATTGCTTGAATTTAAGAATGACTGGTTTGATTAAGGTCATGGATTATTCAAAATCCAGTTCCTACATTGTTATTTCAGAAACGCCTTTAAGACACAGACATGTTCGGTAATGTCCAACTTTGCCGGCACATAATCACTCAAAAATGGCAGGAAATTGGAAGCAATATTTGTTTTTAGTATCTGACTGTATTGCAAGATAAAGCTTGCAGGGGAAATAAATCATTCGGCACATATTTGCATAATTCCCCACAATATATTACACTGTAAATGAAATGGTATTATTTGTGAACACAAATAGAAGAATGGTAAACATGTATGGATTGTTGTAGAATTAGAATGCATGTCTTATATTGCCATGTTTTCTAAAGAAATCCTTTTATTATTTCTGTTCCTAGGGTCATTCATCCACATCGAAATGACCCTTTCTTGCTATCAAAAGTGGGATTTACCAGACATTAGCTATATTTCTTGGATGCTCTGCAGTGGAATATTTAGGCGTTGCTAGGTTCTGTGGATAGGGTGGCAATTTTCCCACAAACTTGTTCCAGAATATGGATTAACCGGTAACTTCCCCCAAAGTAAAAACCCCACAAATTGTAGACTACCTTAAAATGTTCCATCTGGTTTTCACAAATGAAAAAGAAGTGGTTTTAGGTGATGACACCACAATTTGTTAAGGTAGTTAAAATGTCCGGCAGCTAAATCAAATTGTAGCTATCTCTAAACTGCTTTTGGGTGGTTTCATTGCCTTTGTATGTCATTTGTGTGTGTTGTTTGTGTTTTTCTGCTTATTCATTTCTATTGTGCCTCATTGTGTATGTTTTCTGTGTTTTTCCATGTGCCCTAGGGCTTTTTTCTTTCAAAGTGTAAAACATAAGATGGGGTTTACTTGATGGGGCATTGTACCATTTACGTAAGCATAAATGTCCAAAAAACTGCTATCTGCTGTACTAAAAATGTTAATGCAAAATATAGGAAACTATATTATATATAGGAAACTTTCTATATTGATTAAGGTCAAGTATTTTCAGTAACAAGATCACTTTATTGTAACAGAATAAAAAAAAATCCATTCTCCAGCTGCCTAAATATGCACTGTGTTGGCAGGTGGCATATCCAACGATAGAACATTGCAGCAACAGACATATATGGTACAACAGAAGTCACAAATTTGGATAGACCAATTACTTGGATAGTGTTACCCAGCATGTGTTATAATTTGTAGTGACTGGTCTAGTGTTAGCCCAAAATGCCCAATTGACTAAACCTATTGATAGGCAATGGAGATAGGCCTGCACATGAACAAAGGCACATTAATGCTATTTATAAAAGATGATTCGGATGCAGTGGCTTTATCAATATATCAGCATGGACCTATAATTGGTTGCATTGATCCATTTTTACATTTTGCATAAGGTTTATAAATATGCCTTATATCGTCTAAACAATCATATAGATGGAGCACTACACATAGCCTCTTAAGCGCCAGATAGGTGGATAATGCATTTCATTTGCCTTAAGCTATCAAGGTTTATACAGGAATGTCTAAAGGTAAAATGAGAGCGTAATACATTAAGCTGAGCTTTCTTTTATACATGGCATTACTAGAGTGTGAGGAGAGCAAACATAGGATAGATTAGTCTTCCTTGAAGAAATGTGCTTTCATTGTCAATGTGCAAACACACAAGGTTTGAATTGGACGGTTCAAAGAAATGACTTAGAAGGTAAGGGCTGTAGGATTTTAAGAGGCTGTACATGCAGAAATCATGATTGAATAAACTCAAAGAACTCCAGATTAAATGGAAAACAGATATGAGATATAGATGTAAAAGCAATACATAACTTTAAAGATGAAGTCAAGAAAAGGTTGAAAGAGGATAAGCAAAATAAGTTTTACATTTTAAAAAAGAAAGTTTTGGTAGAAATATTTTTGTTACAGAATAAGAGTTATTGAAATTGCAGTTTTCATCATATGGAAAATATGGTGGGAAAATGTGGCCTTTATTTTTTTTTAATCCAATATATATATATACATATATTTAGCATCTGTATTTTAATATATATTATAATACATTTTAAAATATGTATACTAGAAAATGGCACCCAGCAAATTTAGTAGCCAATTATTTTTGACATCTATAATAATTTAGGAGAAAGGTATAGTTAAAATGATACCGTTTATTGGCTAACTGAGAGTTTAATTGCGAGCTTTCGAGACCAAGTTGTTAGGTACCTTCCTCATTAATTCATTTACTAATAATTTAGTAAATGAATCCGTTATTCTATGTTCCCACTACATCTACTTTTAAGAATATATCCAAATTAAACTCTCTGAACTCCTATACCAGTACCCAACCATCCTACCTCCAAGCCCCTTCTCGCTTGCAGGATGAAGCCTCCATCACATCTTTCACCGTTTTCTTGCACTTGTGTGCATAGCCTGACTCCACTGTAATATAACATAATGCTGTATTTTCAGAAGATGGGGTAAGAGAAGTCTCATCTTCTCAGCATGAAGGAGTAGCTTGGGGAGATCTTCTGTTCTTCCCTACAAGATAACAGCTGAACAAGATTCCCAGAGCCATGGGCAGCCACCTAGGGCATCCGATCCTTTATTGTGGATGCATATAATCATTGCTATTTAGCAGCATTAATCTTTTTGTCTCTTCTTAAAGACACCATATGGTCAACTTATTTATCAGCAATTAGAACTGATAGAGGCAAAACACATGCTGTTGTATTCATAACAGCAGACAATAAATAACATACGTGTGCACTCCTGCTGGATACATATTGCTGTGTACTACCCTTTCACAGAGTGTTGCCATGTGCTACAACATACTAAGGGTGAAGATTTGTGCCCAGCATGCAAGCTCCCTTTAATTTTTTTCGAAAACTTCTAAAGTTTCTAAACTCTTTAATAGTTCCTTCATTCTCATTCCATACAACATGATGATATAAGGAGCAGCGCAACTCCTTCAATTAATTTGTGAATTGCCGGTGCTATCATATATTTGATCCAGGTTGCATAAGGTAATTACTGTATATGACTCAAGCAACTGGGAAATGAGCCCAAGAAAGAATCCTTGATCATTTTCTTGAATTACATTTCATGTTGCATCAGGTACAGTTTCAACTTATCAAAGCTATGTGTAGACATTAATCCATTAAAAATGTCAGTTATATATATTGATGAACACGGCATTTGGCAATGAATTTGATAAAACATTTACAGAATAGAGGACTCTTCTTGACCTAAATCTTGTATATTTTGATGAAAAAAAATAAAAACCTCCAGTAGGGTGACCACATTTTGTAAATGTGATTAATGGGCAGAGGTTCTGCTTAATAGGAGCATATATGTTATAAAAATAAAAAAAAAATAAAAAAATTCTATGTGAACAGCATTGTACAAATAATTCAACAGATTTTCAGGCCTAATTTTTTCTGACTTGGCCTAGGGTAGCATGTCAAGGGGAGGTAGCCCTTCTGTCACAAACCTGGGGAAGGACTGCTCTTTTTCACGATTATTCTTCCTGGTGCAACATTTTACCCAGCACCTCAAAGCGCGTCCCCAAATGCCCTGATGTTTCAGTCTTGCTAGTTATTACCTTAAAAGAGAATACTGCATGTAGGGAAACAGCATTAATCCTGGTGTGTTTGAACGTGACTATTGATGGTAAAGTCTAAAACCTAGTCTGTTAAGTCATTCCTTGGTTGTATTCAGTGTTGTGACCATCGCAATGGCATTACTTAGGTCTGCAGAATTTAAGATGGTCTTAGTTAATACTAGTAGATCGCTAGTGATCCACGCAGAGAAGTCTGTTATTGAGTGGGTGAGATTTCGAGATAGGAGAGGCATGCAGTGTGTGGGACTGCGGGGAGAGTTGAAAGTCTTCCCCCGCTTGGAGATTAAGACACTACTATAAAAATGCTGAAGTGCTGTCATACCTGAAGCAAATTTCCCTATGATATAAATAATATGTTTTATCATATTATTATTATCACGTTATGTGTACACGCCATTTGATAACAATTTGCATGATTTAAATTATTCCAAATGGAAATAAATACAAATCTATAGCCTGTAGATTACTCCACTTATTATATGATTATACTTATTAAAGCTCCTGCTGTAAGTACATCTGTTAACACTTCATACTTAGAAATATACATACATATACATTACTCTGTAGGTTTTTGAGACTTCTAGTAAGCTAAAAATGGGTTATTTATTTGATTTTGTCAATGTGTATCTCGGAGAAGCATACAATTGTATTTCTCTCAAATGTGTTTAGAATAGCAGAGAATTTTATTGAATAATTTTGAAAGACATGGGGCATGCATGAAGAGTACTACTGAGGCTTGTGCCAGCAATACACAAACCTCCATGGTGTAAATCAGCCAGTTACAAAGGAGATCTTTGATCTTCCCAACCAATTTGTTTAATAATCTGAACACCAGGGGGCCGATTGCCCTGTAGGGGGCCACCCGCTGTCCCGGGCCAGCTGCCTTAGGCCTAGGCCAGAATACACAGCTGTTTCTAAGACTCGTGTTAACCAATGCCAGCTAACCACAAAGTACAACTACAGATGTTCCATGGTGGCCCGTATGTAGTTCCAGAATTAGAAATCGAATTGTTTTGAAGTGCAGCTCATTGTTTCATTTATGTGTTGATTTGTTTGGTTGGTAGCAATTTTAAGTTCATTACACACAGTACTGATTTGGCCAGGGTAGCTCTTACAGTGGAACGAACATCACACAGACCTGTGTGATTGGCACCTTGTGTAAAAACTACATGTACAGAAATGAATGCTGTGCTTGAATATAGTGGCACAATTTTGATGGCAATCCAGTGGACAGGGGAGGACTAACACCTTCTGGCTCAGAGGTCAGGTAAAGCCAAGTGACCCCATCTGCCCCTTGCCCCCCCACCCAGTAACTAACACACACACTAGAACCCATACACATACAGTATATGACATATGACATAACATGACCCTGCCATGTTTTAAGGACTTTGGACCAGCCTACCCTTGCCATTGAATAACCAAGAGACTGAACTGACAGGCTAAAATTATGTTTTCATGGACTGAGATACCAGCCGTTTTGAACTGTGCTAGCTGCATTTCTATTTGATGCCATTGGTTATATAATAGAGAGATATATTTCAATAAAGAGATTTTTTTCAGAATAAAATGAAAATAATTTCACTGCTAGAAAGCGACCCATACAAACATTATTAGACTCAAAAATCATATTTAAGATTTTGGGTACATTGTGCTACAAATAATTTCACATTTATGATAGAGCTGTTCTCAACTAACAAAAACTGTCTTTCTACATAACTGCAGCAAGAAATTATTTCACAGCACAAAATGTGACTTTAATAGTTTTATTGTTGTAATAACTTCCAAACTATGCATTTTATATAGATGCACAGATAACATTTTTAGCTTGGATACTTACCAAGTGTTCCAACATGTGAGGATCATGAAATTACCTTTTTTACACGGCTGTTTTGAGGTCTTATTACCTTTGACCATGTAATGTAGGATTTTGATCTTTGTGATATGCTTGTGGAAAGACATTGGCCCATCTATCAGGACTGACCTGTGCAAATATGAGCTGTTATTTCAAAATATTTGGCTGTAGCAGAAGGCAGTTTGTTCATTGACCAGCTGGAGAGCAGTAAAAGAATGAGTGTTTGCAGGCAAAAGTATGGTGGTGGTTCCTTGCAAGTTTGGGGCTGCATTTCTTCAAATGGAGTTGGTGATTTGGTCAGAATTAATAGTCTCATCAATGCTGAGAAGTACCGGCAGAAATGTATCCATAATGCAATAGCATCAGGGAGGCATCTCATTGGCCTTAAAATGATTCAGTTGCATGACAATGACACCAAACATGCAGCCAAAGTAATTAACTATCTTTAGTGTAAAGATGAACAAAGGGTCCTGAAAGTGATTGTATGGCCCCCACGGACTCATCAAGTCTGCCTGGGATAACATGAAGAGATAGAAGCAACTGAGGCTGCTTAAGTCCACAGAAGAAATGTGGCTAGTTCTCCAAACTGTTTGGAACAACCCACACGTCGCGCTGCTTTAAAAACTGTGCAGGTGTACCTAGAAGAAGGCAAAGGGTGATTAGACCAAATATTGATTTGATTGAGATGTTTCTCCTGTTCACTCACTTTGCATTGTGTTTAATGATGTGCTAATAGCGTGTCTTACGTTACATTATTTTTTCACACCTGCCAAAAACGTTTGCACAGTACTGTATAAATACTGATAATGTATGCTACTTTCCCCGCCAGCCCCTGAAGTCACCTCCATGGCCATTCTCCTACAGTAATTATCCCTCTCTTAAGGATATGTGATGATAGGTACAGTCCCCCATAATGTAAATGATCAGGGGTCTCCATTTTAACCAGCCCTTTGAAGAGTGGCAAATCTGGGAGCCCCATCACAAAATAGAGATTACTGCCCCCTGGACCTGAGCTGAGCTAGTCAGACTACACCAGAATACACTAAAGTATCGCCCAAGAGATGTTTGTGTTTTTTTTTTTATATTTTTTGACCTCTGCCAGCACTTTGATAAAACTGTATGAAGGTCATAGAGTGCGGGAAATGTGTATATTGAGCTACTCTTCAATTTTGCTGAATTGCTGAACGTGAGAATGTTTTCTGTGCAAGTGACACAATCCATTACTCAAAAAATATGTCACTTCAGACCTGGCAGATATTTTTTTAATGCAATTACTAGGCACACAAAAATAAGGGGCAAAATATGTCATGTTTGATCCACATTTGCCTTGCAATGTCACATTTCATACTGGTTACTTCATAACATGGCCAGTTAAATATTATCTCCTTCAAGGGCAAAACTAGGTCAGATGAAATGAATCACTTCAGTTTCACCAAAGGGGGAAAATAATATCAGTCACATCAGAAATTAGGATCAAAATAAATTCTTTTGCTACCATGGACACTCGAAGAAGACCAGATGCATTTTATTCTATTTAACGGCGACCTCCAACTAACTTCTAAAGATTCTGATAATAAAAAGTATATTGCATGAGATATTTCTGAGTAAGACTGCTTTCTTATCTCTAATTTCTTTATTGATAGGTGGCACTTGCCAGAGTCCAGCCCTTTCTGCGCTGATTCGTCCACCACTTCCAACTTTGCACCCGCCTTTGGATATTAAACAGTTCCTTCCGTTTGCTTGGGACAATGCAGGGGCCATCAATCTCTTCCCAAACTTCACAGTGGTAAGTAACACTTCAGTCTAATCTGATACTCCTCTGCGGAGTCCCATAACTATATGGGACTTTTCTGAAGCGGATATGTTTTTTTCCGCTATTCCTTAAGAAAAATGGAAATTATAGTATTTTGTACTGATCAAGTGTTTGGTGTTCTCATTAAATATAAAAAAACAATCTACCATAGTATGAATTAACAACTTAATCTAGACTAAACCTAGTGGTGCTGCCAGACTGCTCCTTATTAAAATAAATATGTGAGTTCCTGGGCCAAATTAAATTCTTTGCAGAGGTAGCCAAAATGATCCTTTGATGTGCTGGTTGTGTCAAGTGATAGCTATTGCTGATAAAGGAAATGTCCCAAATCCTGATGTCCTTGATTGATATTGATGCATATTCAAACATGTACTCCATTGATTAGAAAAAGAATAATATTTATACAATGTGTCTGTAAACCAGCTAGCAAATGCATATACTAAAATATACAGATATCTGAAGTTTTGTTAAGTTCAAATTAGTAGAATAAGAAAATTTGTGAAAAACTGGAGACAGATATTCAGTCTATAGTCTTCTGTCCTTGATGGTTATATTTTCCATTTTGGGTTGGTGAGCAGATATTGTGGTGTTTCTGGGAGTAGGCTTA
Source organism: Spea bombifrons (assembly GCF_027358695.1). Classification (NCBI taxonomy): domain Eukaryota; kingdom Metazoa; phylum Chordata; class Amphibia; order Anura; family Pelobatidae; genus Spea; species Spea bombifrons. The sequence goes on along the minus strand of NC_071091.1, from coordinate 25,654,422 downwards.
ATGGGTTGGTTAACTATTATATTACCTCTTCACCAAAAGACACTAAGGCTTGGTAGTGAATTCTCAAACCTGACCTATTTGGAGAAGACCTGGAAAGTCCGCTGGTTGCCAGTTTGCAACACAAATCTAGTCTAAGTTTCCTTCCTCTGCACTCGCACTTGTTCTCTCTTAAATCAAACCACCCTCAGTGCTTTAATAAACTCTCCATTGTTCGATTCCCTTCCTTATCCAAAACAACCGTCTAAAAACCTTTGCCATCGGTCTCCCTTCCCAAATGACACAAGTCTCCACTACATTCTAGTCTCTCGCAAGCACTCAACACCTCAATGGTCCTGACATCTGCTGAGTCCTTTTCCCAATTAACAATAGTTACCAAGCCTCATTCCACCTGATTTTGTCATCTTGCCATTGCTGCTTTGTGATATCTAATCACAATCATGTGTAATTACTAATTGAGTACTCTTGATAAGGATGTTTTAATATATAAATAAACATTTAGAAGCCAAGTAAAGTCATGTTATTATTTGCGAATAACTTCCTCTTAACAAGCTTTAAATAGAATGAGACTTGAACACTGTACTTTTTTATTTTATGAAATGTTATAATTATCCAAAGCTAATGTTTTATTTTGACTTCTTGCCTATTCTGCTTCAAAGTCATGATTACCAACTACACGCTTCAACCTCACTGCTATAATTATCTATTTGCAATTAGCACTTATGATTTATTTGTCAATATGTAAATAGTGCCATTTGAAATGTTTTAGAAGTAAAACCGTATAATAAAAAAGTGTCAGACTTACAGTGACACATAACATTTACATGCTGCAGATGGTAAGTTAAAGGGATAATATACTAGTCCATGTTCCTCTGCATTGTATGTATGTTAACATGCATTCTTCAACCTATATGGAAAACATGCAACTTTAGGAGAAGCTGCAGCTTCAAAGTCAGGGGTAGGGAAAGTGGCAGATGAATAGGGGGGATAAAAGAACAATTTAAAACACTGCGTTAAAGGGGATATGATAGATGAAGTGTCCCTTAAATATATGATTATATTTTGGTTTCGACTGGCAAAGTTCAAAGAAAAGATTAATGAAATGCTAGACTAAGAGTTTATTGTCTAAAATGTGAGGATCAAAAGCTTTAATGCAATATAAGAAGCTATGTCTTCACTGAGAAGGCTGTTTATAAGTGGAATAGCAGTGGGCATAATACTATCCTTAACCCCTTAAGGACAATGGGCGGTCCCTAAACCCATTGAAAACAATGCATTTTGAGCCCGTACATTAAGGGGTTAACATAAGACATGACCAAGAATGTGTACGTATATTGTGTTAGGTGTCTCCGATGCTTCAGAGCAGTCAACTGCTGAGCAAAGGGTCTAGTATGACATTTAGTTTTAATATTTGATAATTCATAGAAAATATATCTATTCCAGTGTTAACAATAACTGTGACATTTCTAGTATGATGCTCTTCAACTCTCAATTGAACTATTAATAAATGATCACTAATACGAAATGACTGCTGAACAAGAATTTACAGAGCCGAATGTGTATTAGAAGAAAATTCACAGAAAGTATATCCAGGCAGGATTTATTTGTTGACATGTTTAGGCTTAGTAATATCAGAATGGCATTAATATTTCTTGGAGCGTGTTGGCTTCCATAATGGAAGCCCAACCAATGGAATTGTGTAATAGCAGCACTGTTGCACAATGTGCTTTATCTGAACTTTCTATCCACTGTACTAATTTTGGAACAATTTAGCGGTATGAATAATTGCTGAATTTCCATTGAATTCAGTGGATGATTTCCTACGGGAATGACTTGGTATGAAAGAACCACTTCAAATCATCATGGTTATTTTTCGAGCACACATAGCTAAATAAATATTCAAATGCATTCTTTAAAAAGTTATATATAATTAAGATAATGTAGTCTGCTAGTCTCTCATAATGTCAAATTTTCTTTGGAATGCATTTGCATGTAATTATCACATACAATGAAACATATTTAAACAAAGCCAAGCAAATGAAAGAACACATTTTTGTTTCATATTGCTTGCTTTAGAAAATTCTCATTTGTCAATAAAATAGTTGCTTTGCAAATACTTAGCAGTTTATGGCAATCGGCTGGTCTGATAGGGATTTTAAGCGGCAGCTTTATTTATTGGGAATGTCTTAGCTGCAATCAAAGCATTTGGATAATGTTATCCCAGAAGTACCCCTCATAAAAAAAACTCATATGCATTTGCATAACTCAGACGTGACTTCAATTATAGGCAGACTAAAAATTAAATAAAACGTAGTGTTTATTCAGCGTTACGGTTTATCGGATAGTGAGGCAAAATCACAAAAAGTTGTATAGTACAACAAACTTCTTAATATCGTCTTAGAAAAAACACTTTGTGGACACCCGGGAGACATTTCTCAATGGATATCTGACAATATAACGGCTTTAAACGGAATATGTTGGTCCTCCCCACGACCATTACCTTCCCGAGTGTCTGGTAACCATCAAATGTTGTTAGGAACATGTTTCAACATTGTTTCAACGGTATAATATTACACAATGTAATATCTTCTTAAATAGAATTAGCCATCCTGTACATGTAAGTAATTACATCAGCTCAATACCAATAAAATAACCTTACCAAAATAAAGTTCAAGTCAAACCATTTGAAGACTTGATCCCTGAAGTATCTCTCACAAAAAACGTGTGTGTTAGTCAAGCTGTTATGCTTAGGAAGTATTATTTTAGTCATTTTAGAAAACAATGGATGTGGTAGATCTAAAGAGATCCAGGGAGATCATTTCCAGCCATTCCCAGCTATAACCCATGGATTATTTTCTCCACTCATGGTGGAGGCACCATATCTCTGTTCCATGATGCAAAATATATATTGTATGCTTAACCTAAAAAGTACTAATAAACACTTGGGAGGTAAACAGTTTATACTTAATTACTTGACTTGCATGCAGGGCCGGCCCTATAATGGGGCAGACTGGGGCAATTGCCCCAGGCGGCACTTTAGAAGGGGTGGCACTTTGCCGCCCCAAGCGCTTTTTTTTTTTTTTTTTTTTTGAAGCGGAGGAGAGAGAGAGGGGGGGCACCGAGTGGTTTTCGCTTACCCGCTCGGCGCCCCTCTCTCTCTCTCTCCTCTGCGGCGAGTCTCCCTGTTCGGTCCCGGTGCCGGCTTGTAATGCAGAGCGCCGGAAGTGACGTCAATTTCCGGCGCTCAGCATTACAAGCCGGCACCGTGGCAGAGCAAGGAGACTCGCCGCAGGACTGTTTAAAGGTAAGTACCGGGGGGATCGTAGATTATGGCGTCGGCGAAGTTTAAAATGCCGCCCCCCCCGGCGTCGGCGGGGGGGGCGGCGTTTTAAACTTCGCCCCAGGCGGCTTTAAGTCTTCGGCCGGCCCTGCTTGCATGATTGCAAAAATTAAAATATTTGAGGCTAATTCTAAAACACCTTAAAGAAACACAATAATTTCTCTCTCTAAAAAAAAAGCTTGCCTTCAAAAAGTAATCTTGAACTCCAATTAAGCATAAGCAAGTTCACATGTACCATTTTCTTGAAGGTGTTATCTTTATACAGAGTATAATTATACTTTATATTTATCTGATACACTGTCTGTCCTCTCATATCCATGATCTTCCGTTTCATGAAGCTAGTTCTCATGATTTAGAAGTCGTTGTAGATCAGAACACATCACACACAATGCACAACATAATCTCATAAATATTTGTGAACCAAATGGTATTAGACGCTGTGCATTGTCATGAAAATAACACAATGTGCCTTTGTTTGCAACAAAACTCTGGCATCACATATTGCACTTTTGAAATCATCTCAGACTAGTACTGTCCCTTAGTGTCTAAAGTCCTGCTAGGAAAGGTGACACTCAGTTATGGTGAACGCTGGATTTACTAGTGGTGAGTCATACTGTGAACACAACAACTAAGCAACACCCATGCAAAAACTTCATGTTTCACTGCTCCTCTGCTTCAAATAACAAAAAAGTATTTTTTGTACCCTATAAGGCACCCTAATGAAAAAAAATGGAAGTTACACCTTGAAGTCTACAACCTTCTTAGGAGAAAAGTATAGTAAAAATTATACCATTTAATAGCGAGCTTTCAAGACCAAATTGTTAGGTCCCTTCCTCAGGCAGTCCTTCTTCTCATGCACCCTTAAAAAGACTGCCTGAAGGAATTAACAACGAATAGTAACAACATTACCCACAACAATCCTCCCAACCCCGTTCCCCACTAGCAGGCATCCAAACTGAATAATAGATAAAAACCCTAAATTACAAGCATATATCACAGGTTACACACCCAAAGGCCAGTCTTGGCTTCCACATAACCAACATAGAACCTGACCAGCACCCAAATTACACACATAGGATGTGCCATCTTTATCCCCAAACAGCCAAGCATGAGTCAACTTTGTCCCCAAACAGCCGGCCCTGTGCCACCTTTGTCCCATAAACACACTACCTGTGCCATCTTTGTCCTATAAACACTCTGCCTGTGTCATCTTGGTCCCCAAGGCTTAAACACCCTGCTTGTGCCATATTTGCCTTTCCACAAATCAATTATACATCTATGATACACACAAACACTTTTACAGTCACTCACCTTTTCTCTTACTCATTCACACAATTCATCCACACATTAATTCATTCTTGTCCTTCGCCGTGGGACCCCTACAGCAGCGGGCCCTGGGCAAATGTCCCCTTTGCCTACTGCTTAAAGCGGCCCTGCACAGTTATCAGTTTTAAGGCCTTCCATATTTTAGTAGTGGGTTTTAGGCTGCCACATTACATAAATATATATTGTGAAATTTAAATATGTATTCTGAAAAACCCTTTCCATTCAATCCTCGATACTATTTACTTAATCAGGTCTAATGTTCCAAAAATAAATAAATAAAATACTGTAGTCCCACTCGTCTTCCTACTTTAATATTCTACAGTATTTTTGAAGGCTACCTTGTGGCTGATGCCAATCATATCTGAATTCTTCCTGTAAATTAGTTTTTATGTATTCATGGAGAATATTTCAACGCGTCCATTATCCTTTCCAGGAAGAAATCATTCTAATCATTTTAGTTCCATTGTGCTCACCATCGCCCTGCTTTTATAAGAACTGGTATGAAATTACACATTATATTTTCTGTGCATTGTCATGGGAATGTCAATTGTATATCAATCATTTGTATCTTTCACCCCAGAGTCATACACGTTTTACATGTCATCATTTCATTCCCTTATATAGAATCTTCTACACAGGAGAGCACATAAGAAGAAAATGTGGGTTTCGGTAAGAGAATAACATCATGATCAAAGTAGCTACCCAATGGTTTAGAGGATTGTCTCATCCTTTATGAATGTGCCTACAATAAATGGGAAGCTTCGTTCATGGGGAGTGAGTGGTCAGATCAGCAGGCTCAAAAATGTTAAAATGATTAAATAAATATATATATTTGGGATTGCTGCCCCAAAACAGTGATAAACGAATGGACCAAGTAGCCTACTATGACTTTCTCCTACCATGCCATCAAAACTATAAAAATAAAAAAATCTATAGTTAGATTTGTCTGGCACAATCAGCCACCCCCTTACCAGCCAATCACAAATCAAAAATAAAATAGAAATAGGCTGATGGCCATCTGTGAATTACATCTTCCATAGTCCTCAGCCATGATGAAGATGTGGGTTATAGTCCACAAAAGCAGGTGCACCAGATAAATAAAAGCCTGGCATACAGGGGAGCACTGGGGGAGCTGGTAAAGCCAAGTGGTCCCATTTGCCCCTTGACCCCCCCTGGTAACTCACATGTGCTCTGGCACACATATTTACACACACTTTCACATTTACACAAACCTTACACACTACACACATACACATTCATGCTTACGCACAAACACTTGCATGCTTTTACCACGATTTTACCATATTTTTTCTATGGTACATGATATTCATGCCTCCCTGGACTTGTCCAAATTGTTCAAAAATGGCTGGTCTGGCCTGGAAACATTTGGACCACCCTGGGGAGGTAATTTTCCTCTGCCCCCCGGGCCAGTCCTCCCCTGTGTTTGTATAATGTGTTGTACCATTTAACCTTTTATTTTCTATGTGCCAAGCCTGCCTTATGCTGTGTGCCACTGTGAGCCTGTCATGTGGTGTGTGCTGTACATTCCAAGAATCATACCATAATCTATATATATATATATATATATATATATATATATATATATATACCATAATCTATACATGTGGGGTATTTCTATAATCTGGATGGGTAGCTGAGTACAGTTCGGTGATATTTTGTACGCTTGCACATAGCCAGCGAAAGCGTTTTTGATTTACAAACAAAAATAGAAATGGATAATTTTAGCAAAGACTGGATGCCAAATTGGCTGTATAACAAGAGCCCAAAACGCAATTTGAGCCCAAAATCTCCCTTGGTTGTCTGTTTTCCAGAAATATGTACTATGTGGGTTACCTATGGTTGTATTAGTTTATGATTATCCTTATAAACTGTGAAAATAATGAAAGAAAGGTGAATGTAGTTGAATTCGAAACAGCAATGTATGTCTTTGAATATTTGCCCTATAATTGCCACAAATTTTTAGACAAAAAGTACTTACCAAATTTAAGACACTTAAATTAAGGTATTTTGGGGTAGCATTTGTGTGGGGACAGTAAAAATGAAAAGGCAATCACAGCTAAATAAAAACATAGCCTAACCTAGGTTTTTCTTCATACATTATTACATTTGGATATACTGTAGATTCTGGGTTTATAAAATGTTCATGGCTATTTTTTTATATTTTATTATTGATTGTAAAAGAATTGACCACCACCTTTTTATACCTCTATAGCAATATTGTATAAGAAACACGCTGCCTGACCTCCCCTTCTGTTGGCACTGGCTTAGCAGTCTTTTATCCTGGCTTCATCCAGTGGCACAAGAAGGCATTGTGTGTTCAATGCTAAACCAGTGGCAGTGGACTGGGGCCATATGAATGCCACTAAACTTGTGGCCAAGTCACCAAGGAGAATTTGTCACTGAAAAGCATTGGGGGGAATAGGTTTGGTTCATAGTTCCCTTGGACATTTATGCCTGATTGCCCTTTTAAAGGAAAAAAAATGTTTTTCTTTCAGGATTAAATGCAGTGCTATGTACGGCAATGCAGTTTAGTATTGAACAAAAGCTTGGACTTTTAGTCTGTTTGTCCAATAAGATATCATTATGCTTAGACCTGGAGACTGTCATTGCCACCTGTGATATTTTGGCTAACGTATCCTTCCCAATAACCACACCAAGCATATTCCCTATGGAAGAATATGCTCCTCATTACGTTGGTTTTGTATTTTAGTTTATAGCTCAATAATACATAAAGTCTACAAACAGATCTTGCAAGATTACCTTAAGGAGAACTAACTTCAGATCAAATTACACAATTTTTAACTGTTGATGAGACACTGGTTATTTGTGGAACGTCTACGGTTGGAACGCTGTGCGAATAATATTTGTCCATAAATGTTTTGCTTGAACCAGTCAACTTACATCTTTGTATCTTGGATACAAATTCAGAAAAAATAGCAATTTTGCTTCCACTGCATAAAGTAATGTTGTTTATTGTTGTTTATATTTAAACACATAAAGGCATTCAACAAAGTAGGATAAGCGCTGCATAAATTGTTGGCGCTATATAAATAAAAGATAATAATGATAATGATAAAGAGGGATGTACTGTATACCTCAAAGGAGGAAAAATGTTAGGACAATAGGTCATACTCTTAAACTAGAGGAACAGAGGTTTAGGTGTAAATACATTCAGAGAGGGCACATAAGAACAATCACAAAAGTAGTCGAAACCAACACAGTGAGGGAATTTAAACATTCATGGGATAGACATAAGACTATACAGAATATCGGACCAACTACCAAATACGATTTGACGTTTTTGCAGGGGAAAAAATGATCAGACTAAATGGACTAAATGCACCAAATCTGCAATCAAATTCTGTGTTTCTATGCTTACATTCATGTTCAATGCATAGTTCAAGGAACTGACTTGTCAAGCGTTTTTGACATGACACTTCCTTCTATGATTAAACTTCAGTCCCTGCAGCCTTCCTGAACACTCCAGAGTTTCTCTGAGAAACTGGAATGTAGGCTCTTAGAGACACGTTGTGCATAACATAATAACGATCAGTCAAGGATCATAAATCCTGTTTCATGTAGATCTCTTTGTTGATGATCTCACCATGGCTATGTCATTAATATTATAAAAAATGTTTTAGCCTTGTTATTAAAAAAGTTCAGTATATTCATGTGTTGTGGATATTGTATTACATTCATACATTAAAAGGACACTCCAGCTATCATATGCACTCTAATGCTGTGTGGCCCCTATAAGTTCTCACATGGTCCCCTTTGCAATTGCATGGGGAACTCTATGCAATTCTGCCATATGCATTTGCCCTGCTTTGCACACACCCCTCGCCATTTGGCTTGCAGGAGATGTGTTCAGTCAAACGCATAACCTTCCAGGTGATATACTTATTACCAGTTAGCTCCAGGACTGGCTCAGCAAGGGTTGTGAAGGAGTCTAATCATGATCCACTCATGTGCATGCATAGAAAGCATTTCCAATGATTTCAATGGGATCACTTTCCTGCCACAGATTGGCAGCTTCAAGCAGCCAATCAGTGGCTTAAAACAGGAGGAGGCATTGCACTCTTGAGTTATAGCGTCTCCTAAAAGTAAGTAACTTTTCTTGGCATTGCAACCTTTCCGTAGAGGAGCTTCAGTGAGACTTCCCTGGGTCTGATGACCTGAGAAACCTGGCATGTTCTCCTTCAACAAGAGATAAGCGGGTATAGAATGGTAATGGTGGATTATTTGTCACATTTTGCCTCAGTGCACTACTAAGTACATTTAGACAATCCACTTAGTTGCTTTTTGTGTTTCTTTTTTTATTTAGCTTTAGGCATAAACTTCAAATTATTATCAGTGTTCCACTGAAATTTAGTTATCATAGAGCATAGTTTGAAATGATTGCAAAACAATTTACAAGAAATGCTGATGCGATTCTTAGCAAATCTTGACATTTTTTGCTGCTGTCAATGAAGAGGAAAATGGTCCAATCTGATTTTCTGCTTACAAAGCACTAATGAATATAACCCATCTGCTGTGATAGAGGTTAAGCTGAATGGTAGAAGTGAGTGCAGCCAATTGTTGTTTGTCTCCTATTGGCTGAACACAGTGTTCTAATTTAGAACACTAGTATAGAATGTTCAGCACTTGCATACTGATATACTAAAGTTATTATAATTGAAAAGACTGTTAACAGTCCTACTTATAAGTTAATTTTATACAGAGATGTGACTTCCAACATAATGACTACTTTGCACTAAAAAAAGTTAACAAAGGATGGAATAATAACTATTCTTTGTGTTATTTTTCTATGGACAATACAACAATATCCATGATAAATGTTTCATGAGCTTTATCCCCAATTGGCATTATAAACTATGATGCAATCTTTTATATACAGTATAGGGATAAGTATTGCAATAGAATATTTCACTGTGTGGGGAAAATGAGAGGCTAATTTACACAAAACAGCACAAAAACATTCCTTTGAGATTTATATCAATAAGATATAATTTATTAAACCAGATCAATCCAAGTATTAAGAGACAAATGCAGCTCCTTATTCATGGAAGGAGGATGGTCACATACTGGAGGTTATATATAGAGGGGTCACAGTTCCAAAAATGTGGAAGATTGCGCAAAATTCCATTTTATCAAATGTACAAATTAGTGACATTTGTAAAATTTATAAGACAAAAAAAACATAAAAAATTAACCACTATATCCAAAGTGGTGGTATGACATCCACAATAGCTTTAAATAAATGTTATTTATTGATTTTATATGATTTTGCTGCAAGTGTGATTCTTAGGCATTAGGCATATCACACAAAATGCAAAATAAATTGAAAATGAGTTATTTGGTTATAATTAAATACAAAAGTTAAAGGCAACTGACTATGGAGTATAGAATGTAAAATGCTTAAATACAGGAAATCTGTCGCTAACATTAAATAATAATTTGGAAATATGTAATATCTACACCATCAATATCATTGATATTATATAATATTAATCTTGACCCCCCATTTTAAATATTGATATTGACAGGAATATTTTCTTATGCACTAATGACTTCAACATGGCAAAATACGTTCTCCACTTCTGAATAACCAACAAGCTGCTATTATCATCTGTTATTTATATACCACCAACAATTTGTGCGGCGCTTCATACAATACATATATTCAAGGGGAACAGTCTTTAACAAAGTTTATGTTATAATGTAGCAATCTTAGATTTAACCTGTCACAAGTTCTCTCCCAGGAACAATAAAACCTGACTTCTGATGACAAAGTCTTCTAGCAAAGAAGTTCTATCTGGTTTTGGAATAACTATGTAGAAATGCTTAAAAGATTGCCTGATTGACCATCACTCTGAAGCTTGAGGTTCGTGGTGGAATTTGTTCCACAGCCTGACATGATTTTTCTACAATAGCCTTCTTCAATATTTTATACAGCTACTTAAATTTGAAAAGTACTTGGAATGATTATCATGGTTGACCCAATGATGCTGAATTGTCCAATTCCAGCCGACAATTGGACAGTTGTACACGACACTTGTACGTAATCTATGAAGCCAACAAAACAGTTGGCTGGCACAGAACTGATTACACACTTGATTCTTCTTTAAAATATTTTGGTAATTAGCAATATTAAAGGTTCTTGACTTGCAAAATCCCCAAACTTCTTATACCTCAAATAATAGTTTTTTTTTAACTTACAAGGTGAAAACCACATACACTTTTTAGACTAAAAGAAAGATTCTTGAACATTTAGTTCTGGGTGACATGGAAAATCAGAAGTGATGCTGAAGACTGTGAAATTCTATGAGTAAGCTTAAATCACATCAAAAGTAGGCTGAGCACACAAGATCACAGCTGGAACTAAATTACTTTGCAAAATGTTATTTCTTTTTTTTTACTTGAAAAGGATTTTTTTAGTAAAATGGAAATATAGCTTCAAAAATGAGTTCACAAATAACTTATTTGGCCTCAGAGTGGACCAATCAGTACATTTGTCTTAACACATAAAAATGTTATATTTATTGAATTGTGATAGGTATATAGACAGAGTCTCCCCATACCAAATCCCACTTGGTCATGGCTTTAAAATTGTGGTAATATTGGCACCCATATTTTGACATCCATTTAGAAAAGCCTAAATTTGGGTAGGGTAACAATACGCCCATTTAGATTTTCCTCAGGGGCTTTACCATTATCTTTAATATGTTTTTAAAAGAAAGTGAATCATTTAGCAGATAGTCCTTGTGACAATGTTATGTAATATAATTATTGGAGAATCCATCTGTGCCATGTTAGAGCTCGATTTCCTCTAAAGGTGCCTGCAACAGCTCCACTTGATCTGCCGGGAGCCTAGGAAAGTGTACAAGCTGAGCAAGTATGTATCAATAAGTTAATTTGTGAATTGATGAGTCACATTATCATCTCTAAGATTATATAGATTTGCATAATAATTTATAACTTGATCAGCTATCTGTCTGGGCTCAATAATGTTTTCCTCTCTTGAGTCAGCTTTATTGACCTTCTCATAGTATGTTTGTTTATGCCAACAGAGCCTGTATTCTGTTTATTGTAATTATATCTTCCGTAAAGCAGATTTACTTTTCTGCGGTTAATCTAGAATCATTTCTGAAGGTTGAGATTTACTTAATAACTCAAAAGTTTGCAAATTAGATATTCAGGTATGTCTCTCTAGTTGTTGTGCCCTCTAATTGTAGCTTTGTATGCTTTCCAAAGTACATCTGGGGAAATGAGGGGTCAGAATTGAGAGAAAAATATTTGTTATATGATCTCCCACATATTCTCTGTGTGACTCAGCTAAGACACGGTAATTTCACTGCCATGTTCCTTTTCCCAGGAAAGAATATTGCTCAGCAAGCTTCAATGCGAACATGGTCCGACCACTTTATGTTAACAAGTTAGCTTTGTAAGGCTCTGGGGAGCAGCAGTTTATCAATGAAAAGAATCTGTTCTGGAGTATGTTTTGGGAGGTGAAGAGAAACATATGTAATCTCACTCTCCAGGATGGATAACTCTCCAAATGTCAAACAGTTGGTACTCATGTAGCCAATTGCTTAGCCTTAGACTTTTTTCCATATGGTTTTCAACTGAGGGTCCAAAGTTGAATTAAGGCCCCGGCATATTAAGTGCCCTTCTGTAAATCTTTCCACGCTTGCCAGTAGCTGGTACTAGGTAACTAAAATGTAAAGTAAGTAAAACGTAAGGTATGTCAAATGAGACAATGGTATATTTACATTATTGATAACCCATTTCAGCAATATGTATCTTCCCTTTGTGTCTATTTAACGTCTAAGGTGAGAAAATTAACTTTAACTAGAAACTTGAAATCTATTAAATAGCTCAGGTACTTTTAATTTAGCGAAATGTGGAGCACAGTTTGCCCACTGGCCTTCTATTAAGACGAAACATTGCCTATGTGGAGTGTTAAAGACGGGGATAATTTTTATTTCAGCCGTTGCACCTTTGATACCATGTTGATCTCAAGCTTGGCTGGGCTTCTTATTTCCCCTGTCTACAGAGCTACTAGGCAACTTTAGCAAGTAAAAGTTGAGCCTGACAATAAAAAACATATTACGATGAAAAAACAATAACATAAAGGTAAGCACTGTTATAGTCAATAGAACCAACCCAAACAACCGTGACCTGACTAGACCAGGGCATTTGAGCTCTCACAACAGCCTAGATGGGCTGACAGCTGCCTGAGTTTCAGTGAAACTGACATACTCAACCCACTCGTGGAACAGTGGTCTGCCTTTTGATGCCTGGCTCTTGAACTAAAAATGGATCTTGTCAGGGGAGAATAGAAAAGAAGTACCCCCCCCCCACACACAGTGTTACATATAAACATAATCCTTATTTGACAGATGAGATATTGGTCGTATATACAAGAACATAACTTGTAATAGCCTGAGTAACGGTTAATCACCTGAGATCAAGGCATTTATTAAGAAAGTAATGGACTTATGTTTATATTCAAAAGTATAATGTAAATTAAGCTCATTAATATTGACATACATCGTAAACATATCAATCTGTTCACTATTCCCAGATCAAATTAATAATAAATCATCAGCAACTAAAATAAACAATATATTCCTTAAATTACTTTTTAGCATGATAAATGTAATGCTCCTGGCAACAAGCCATCTACCACAATGGGCTTAAGTAAAGGTCCATGAACTCCGAGAGGCCCTCCCCAAGGCTATTTACCAGCTAAACTCAGACTATAGGTGAACATTACACTATGATGGGTGAGAACATTAAAAGGAATCCTTTAGATAAAGGTTTTAAAGATGACTACATTTTTCAGACAAATGTAACCAGTTATGGCCTAACTGAGAGGACAGAAATAATCAATTTTTGTATGCCAACAAGATGTAGCCCAGCCCCAACCAAACTAAACTATAAACCCTTTTCCCTGTAGCGCCCCTAGACACAGAAATTCATATTGCTCTTATTTGAGTATGGCCTTCTCAATATCTGAATTGTTTTCCAGGATTTGGTTGTCTTCAGGGGACAGACCTTGCAATAATTTGAGACTTTACATGTTGTATAGTTTGAGTGCCATGCCATAAACATATTATTTTCATTGTAAAAGAACATATTTCACACTCCATATTTTTTTCAATTCAACCCCCCCCAAAAACTTTGCAAAAAAACCCCAACTCCTACCACTCCATATAGAATTTGCGTCACAAGCGCAGGGGCTTGCTCACTAACTTGTGCGTCAGACTTGTGATTTTAGTGATCTTGTGATTTGTTGGTATGTGCTCCATATATGCCATGGTTTCGAGGTGGAGATCTATCCCACTGCTCAATATTCTCATCTTTATCCTAGGAATCTAAACTTAGAGTTACTGTGCTTTAGGTCTGGGGAAAACAACAACAACAAAAAATCCATGAAAGATTGGATTACTTGATTACATTTAGTAATGCATTATTCATCTACATTCAGTTCATTTTAAGCAGTTTTGGGTTAAGTGGATATAAAATAAATACCGAGGGGTTTTTTTTTCACCTTGTTACCACCATCAATTTTCCTCTTGAGAAAATAGAAAACTGTATAAGCTTCAAGCTATCTTTGTTTCTTGGTGACAAGGTTTTCTGTTAATAGTTCATCCCCAAAGGGCTTTGTTCATTACAAGAAAAAACTTGCATTGAATTGCAGTGATGTGAGGACAGAAAAGCATGTTTGATCTAGCAGTTTAAAGTTTAAATACAGTGACTTTTCACTTGATTTTGCGCTGAAAGTGAACGGTTATATTGAAATAAAACAAGAATAAAATAAACAATAACAACCTAATTTAATATAAACTTGTTTTTCGTAAATGTAAATTCAAGATGAACGAGAATGTGTTAAACATGGAAACAGAACTTGACAGCAGAAAAGAGCCGTTTGGCCCACCATGTTAATGCTGAAATGTTTAAGGCCACCTATTCAATATTATATGGTATAAAATAAGTCACTTATTTAATTAGGTTTTTACCTCACAGGGAAATACATAATAATTTTTATTACGCTACTACATGTTACTGTTTTAGTATACTGGACTGGTAGACCTAATCATCCATGGGAAATTAGATAGGCTATCTGGAGCTCTTCTTCTTCTGGGGGATGGCAGGGCTAATCTGTGTGGCCCCTGTGAGCAGCCCCAGACAGCCTGAAGTAGGCAGGAAGTTAATGTGAAGCAAAGCAACCTGGAGACCCAGGGAAGCAACACCCCGGGACTCTGGGTAAAATCCAGGGAGTTCCCAGGTATCCATATCATTATAATATTTTTGGGAGAAAGTTACTGATCTGCTTTAAGGAGGATGTATATCCTCCACAGCTGTCAGCATTATTAATAAACCTATTAAAACTACTTATAGTCTGGGTTTTTGGGGTCATGGAGTCTGAATTCAGTGAAGGAAAAAACAGAACCAAACCTCAGCTTTCTAAGGCTGCCAGAATCAGCTTCATCAAAATAGGGTTCATATAATAATGGGGAACCAATAACCCTGCAGATCCTGATGATCTGCCCCTGCAGTCTTTAGCCAGACAAGACACTTGAGGCCTAAAAGCCCCCTAAGCCCCCTAGCAACGCCTCTGGGATGGGCTCATTTCTTCTTGAAGTAGCGTTTGGGCGAGTGGGGGCAGCTTTTTATGCTGCCCCCTGTAAAAGTGCTACCTAGGCCTAGTTATCCTAGGCCAAGATACCACACTGATTTTGGCTGATTAATACACTACATATCTAACCTGAAATTAAATATAAACCATGAGGTGAAGAGAAATAGCACTGAACGTTTTAATGAAGTACGTTAAGGCAAGCTTTTTAAAATTGTCCTTGAGGACCACTGGCATCACACTGTAGCCAAACATTAACCAACAATGAAGCAAATTACATATGGACAGAATTTGATTTAATAGCATAAAAAGCCAGGTCTGGCAATGGGCCCTGGAGAACATCTCGAAAACTATACAAGTATAGAAGATTAAATTATAGATCTGGAGGCTCCAAAGAGCTGACATCAGTCTTTGTTAAACTTAACAGAGTCAGCAGAATCCAAAGCCATTAAATGTAAAAATAAGCTAAGTGTTTTATGTTTTGCTGTAATAATGGCAGCAATAGTTACAATGTAATTAATAAGGGCGCACTTATTGAAAGGCTGTGATTGATGCCAATAATACATCTGTACATTCCCGGAATTCATATTGGTTCCTAGAATTTGTAACGTGTTTAAAAATGAAAATGAATATCTCTCTTTCTCTCCCCCCCCTCTCTCTATATACATATATAATGTCAAATAATTGAATTTTATTTTTAAAATACATTAAATGTTCAAATATTGATTTCCTTGGATTGATATACAGGCTTGGATACTTCGGACATACTCACCTTTCTACACAGACTGAAACAATTAACATCTAGAACCTTGTACCGATAACTTTAAATTGGGGGTGAAATCAGTAGCTATTTAGGGTCACGATCTTTCTAGTCTACAAGCAATTGGACAATTAACCTTGTGCATCGCAGAGCAAAATGTCAAGTTGATATCTTTAGTGTGTGACTGTGTTTTTATGTGGGTTCAAAGATCATTTAAACACATGAAATGCTTTAGAAAGTGAGGCAAAAGTTTGAAATTAGTTACAACCAGGACTGGACTGGGACTAAAAATCGTTCCTGCCGCTTCACGTTGAGCAGTCCACCTCTTGGGATCCCTGCATGTAGCAGGGCTGGATAAGAAAGTTCTAATCAAATTCTGATACAGACCTCTTGATCCATCAGTCCACAATGATACTTAAGTTTGACACTGAGTACTGGGATATTACGTCATAACTCCGAGCTCAGCGCCCAGTGCCTACGCACATTGTAAGGGAAATGTGACAGAGAGGGCTGTGCCAATGAAGGCGCAACTACTCACTAGACCACTTGGAAAAGAGGACCTCCACTCCTCATAATACATCTCACCTTAAGAAAGATGAGGGAGTACAGACATAGTTTCTGGAGGGAGCCTAAAACCATTCTGGTTACTGACATTGCCATGTAGCGTTGCTACATGTAATTTCCAATACATATACATCAGAATGCAATTTCCCCTTGTAGTTTGTGGGTGGACTATGTTGCAATAGAACTTAAATACATGTACAGAATTATCTGGAACTGTCTTCAAATATAATTATGTCCATTCGGCAGGACTCTTTTCCTTCAATCCCATGAAAAAGAAATGCACACAAAATGTGTTTTTAATTATGTATTACGCAAGAGTGTTAATGTAGAGCAATTATTATTTCACTAAAAACTTTCATCAGAATTGTTCTTTACAAATATCTCCCACTGTGTGTTCAAGCAACCTCTGTCATAATGAATTTTAATTGCATATAGTATGGCACCTTTGCAAAACAAACTTTTCATTTCGAAATGAGTTTTGTTACCTGACAGTTCCAAAGCACTGCATGAACCATAGTCAAGTTGAAGCCTATTTTGCATATGTGTTCATATCTTTCAATAGTTTTTTTTTTTTTTTAAACTATTCATTCTGGTTACTTTCAAAAGAGTACTTAAAGCTAACTTTGGAAATCGAATATGAAATGAACTTTTTCTATTCAAAAATATATCACCATTTAGATAAGAGAAGACACTATAAGTACTTTTTGTATAGCAAATTCACAATTTTAAAGCCGTTTTTTTGGCAAATTGTATCTCTTATTATTATTAAAATGCAGAAGGCATAGCGTATATAATTCCATACAAGTTGTGCAATTTGCTAGGAGATGCTCATATATAAAAGGCATTTTTCTCTTATGAAAATTGTTTATTATTATTTAAATTGGACATTTTCTGTTGATTGGCACAATGGAAAGCAGCAAGGTTATATATATATACATATGTAATGTATATATTATCAAATTCTAGAATATAGTTCCACAGTAATTCATTATTCATGTCTTAACTTTTCAGGACCAAGCTAAAGCAGTAGGGAGCATTTTAGCTGTTTTTTTTTTTACTTTAAAATTCTAAGGACATGTTAGAATAATTTATACCTTATGGAAAAGGGAAAAGTTCATATTTCTGTTAAGTATATGTACTTTGCAAGTAGGTACATTTTTGTTGGAAATCTAAAGTTGTATAAAGCTATGATAATATTTTGATGTTAATGCCATTATATGTAAAGAGGTGCTGATAAACATGTTAACCTACTTTTCAGGTTTGATTTATTACACATCTGGTCTTTTGCTTAGTTTGGGGTTATACCAAGGCAGGCAATGCATTTTGATCTTAAAAAGTAAAGTGGATTTTGTCTACAATAACCATTTGTTGTTGTATTGAGTATGGGGTTTACTGCCAAGGGAAGTCGGCTAGTAGAATTTCATGTAGTGGGATGCACTGTTTCGGGTTTGGGCCACTTCCACCAGAATCATGATCATATACAGCATATAAACCTATTATTTTAACTATAGCATTATAGAAGAGGATACAAGGGATAATTTACTGTACAGGTAAAAAAAAAATATTACCCTGCCCGGAGAAAAAAACACTTAAATACTATAAGCGATGAGGAGGGACATTTATTTCAAGGGAGGAGAACTATTAGAACAAGAGCTCATAATGTAAAAAGGGAGGTTTAAAAAACCTCTGAGGAAGTCATATGTTACCCAAAGGGCGGAAGATAAATAGAACAGCCTCCCATCAGAAGTTGTAGAGGCCAATACAGTTATAGAATTTAAACATACATGGGGTAGGCATAAAGCAATCCTGAATCTGACATGACTAAGGACTGATTAAGGTCTGAGTCTTTGCATCACAAAAAGTAGACAGACTAGATGCGCCAAATGGTTCTTTTCTGCTATCACTTTCTATGTTCCTATGTTTCACTTCCACTTCAACTGACTAGATTGTAAGCTCACAAGAGGGGCCCAGTTCGCACAGGTCGCACACCCCTAAGGCCGGCCCTGCTTGCACACACTCTAACATGTCAACCTAACTCCCTTAACATCTCAAACTCTCTTCCTACTTGCCTTCCCCCTTTCCTGTTCTTACTCCTTTACACTTTCTCATTCTTTGCATGTCTTCCTCCATTCCTTACACTCTCTCTCTTTCAATGCCTCTCTCCCCATCCCTTACTCTCTTTTCCCTCCTCCTAGCCTTTCTCTGTCCTTCAACTCACCCCATTATCTTCTTGGTAACTTTCGTCTTGTTGTTTGTACATTGTATGCAAGCAGAGCTTTCTCCAAGGGGTCATGCAACATTGTGTTACTTGACCCCACCAGATTCAGTATCAGTGCGGCGCTTGTCGAAATTTATGGCAACATTTCTCATCTGGCTGGGTGTCACAACTGCAGGTGCAAAGATACAGACAATTGGTCAGGACCCAACATGTCTGCTGCAGCCTGAGTCCACTTTTTGAGTGCTATTGGCACAAGACTGTGACAACAACTGGCAGATGGCAGAGGTCTGAGAAATAAACAGGGTAGCCATAAGAATGATCTCCCATGCTCAGGCTGCTGGCACCAATCCCGAGATTCCTGACACTGGGTTATTTCAGAGTTCTTTGTAAAAACTATATTGGTGAGTGTTAATATGCGAGTTTCTCATCATTAAGCATTGAGATTCTCTCTTGTTATTAAGGCAGGATATATTTAAGAGAATATATGGCAGATTTTTTTTGGTAAATATGAAAATATATTATGCGTTCTATGGAAATATACACACACCGATTCCAAAACAGCTATGCCTTAACCAGCTTGGCACAGTTATTAGATAACCAATTGGGCACTTAAAAATATCTTTAAAAATGACACATGAAGGATTATTTCCAAAATGTTTTTATATATCAAAAGTACAATAAAGGTTTTGATATATAAAAAATGGTTTTTGAATGTGTCCACAGCATCTTCCTGCCCACGAGAAAACGTATCATGTAACTATGTGAAGTGAAACTGTCATAAAGGAAGTGTTTTGCAAGAAACAGACACCTGTTGTAAAGGACATATCTATTTTTCTCTGGCCATTAAGCAAACCTCGGTAGGGTAATAACCCTGTATGCTCCAGATGTACTAGATTTCATTCCAGCTTTTCAAGTTCCTTTTAGATTCTTGCCAATAATTTTACCACCTGTGGACAATCTCTGGGATTGAAATTCACTGGTATACTGAATAATACATTAAATTGCTATCTTTAATGCTAGTTAGGCAATACACATTACCAGTGTATCTTAAGAAAAATGGTCAATAACATAAAGAAAATACTAGTGTATCGTATCGTATCGTATCTAGTTGTGTTACAGGTGCTGTTCCACTTAGAAAAACATTTTAATGTACAAATATAGAATAAACAGTTTAGATTTTGCTTTCAAAATTGTTACAAGGACAGTGCTCCTAAGTGTGACATGTGTAAACATACAATATTTATATTGTTTTATTATTTTTTGAGTAAAAGTTAGTATCATTTTTTTCATTTAAGATTCAAGAAGCTTGTATAGGGTACACAGTGTAATGACAGGAATTGAGATTTAACCCTAATGAAATTCTCTAAGGCTAATCAAATAACACTTCTAAAAAGAAAATTACATTAAATGCAATCTACCACCAAAATATTTTAGCAATTTATTTAGCACTCTTACTGAGCGGAGTACCAGCAGCCAATCACATGTATTCCATATGACTATTCTATATTAGCATAAATGTGACTTTCAGATACTATTCCCTCTGATTTCAATGTTAGCTCAGCTCCCCGTGACTTCAATGGGAGTGCTCCAGAGTATGTGCAGAATATGTATTAAAGTATTTTTACTCCTTTACACTTCATGGTTTCAAAAGAGGCAGCAGGGAAGGGGAAATGACACAGCTCCAATAAGATAAGAATTCATTTGGATATAGATGCAAGCAGATGGGTTTAATTTACCTTGGAGATCTAAAAAATACCATATTTTGTGGTGAATACATCCCAGAGATTTTTTTTATAGATTTGTAACTTGAACAAATGTGTATTATTTAGAAATTAAATATCAGATAATATCAGAATACACAAGAAATAAAGTATGTTTTATATTTTTCTGGTTTATTTAGCCCCCTTTGTTGTCCCTTTCGAAGAGGTTTTCTTTCCTTTCGAAGAGGTTTCCTTTCCTGTACTGTCCGGTTTTAATTTTTTTTAATGAGTGCTATTTGCTTTTTATTTTTGCGCTTAAATTTCCAACATATTTGTTTTCTTTTATATTTTTTATATTATTTAGATTAACTTTTTTTATTTCGTGCTACTACACATTGATATCATTATCTGTAAGCACAAATGAACAACTTGGGGAGTATAATTTTTTTGCACTTCTATTTACCAAAGTGTAAGTGATTGTGAGTTGGTAAACAAATTTAGTTTTCTGCAGCAAAATCACTAAAATAAATTTATATTTACACAAAAAACACAACAAATGCAAATGTATGTGAGCTGAAAAAAGCAGGTCACTCGCAAATTCATTAACCTCTATATTTCTTCGAGTTGTAGTTCTCATTGAACCTACATGCCCTCACCTGCAACACACACAATTTAAAGTCACAAACAACTTGGATATTAGTGAATATGTGTTCTATTTTGCAAATGTTAGCATGTAGCGGCCTGCAAACTCAGTCAAGTGAGGTCAGTCAGATTAATCTTTTCAGTGACTAGACCTGTATAGCACTATTTAATGTTTAAAGTAAATCAATACTGTTGAAGGACCTCCTGGGTTTAACTAGCAGTCCTTCTTAGAGTCGGGGTCTAGATTTTTTGAATAGGATTGTTTTTCTTTATCTTGTCTAAAAAGTAAAATGTTTTTATTAACTATAAAAGCTTACAGTTGGGCCATAGTAAGTCTCTAACATGGCAGGTTGTAAGAAATTTCAAACAACCCAGAGTTTCCAAGTGAAGCCCTGACCTAAGGTCATATTTCTCTATCTCTGGGCAGTGGAGAGACAATTTGGCCACGTCCACTCCCTGCCAACTTTCAACTCCTACTTCCTGCCCACTTAAGGTAGCCCTGTCCATATGCATAACTAGCCCTGCCCTATGGATGGCTAGTCCAACCTCCACATGTAGCAAACCCTGCCCTCTCATGAAGCCACTCCCCAAGAACAAGGAGAACTCTGGGTGGCCCATACTGGTAAATTCCCTTGTATGTAGACACAAGTCACATTCATACTGCAGTCCAACATATTGTGGTTTGCAATAGTGAGTCACTATTGCTGCTTTTGTATTTCAGATGTGTGTTTTCTCTCTCCCATATGAGCGAGGTGTATTTGAAAGGTCTCAGTTTAAATCATCTTCCGCCATTTATAAAACTGCTATAGGGCAACTTAAAATGTTTTCCTGCTTTAGTTGTTTACTTGCCTATTTTATATTAATCTTCCTCCTCTCTCTTCTCCCATTTAATGATACTTTTTATATCAATATTATTTTGGTTCAGATCTATTTTAATGAATTAACTTGCTTTCTTTGTTCTGAATCACATTTAGTGGAAGCAGATGCATACATTGGTGTCCTCTATGTTTTGTATATGTTTTTGATCAGTGATCTCAGATCTAAAAGAATGTTTTGTTGGAATTTATGATCCTATTTTTGCATAAACTAAGCATAGAAATCTGCCCTGACACTTGAAGGCCTGGGGGCGAGAAATCACATTACTTCGACTGGGTAGACTATTTCTGTGTATTATAGAGAGGTGCTTATAGTACGTAAAAGGCACAAAGGTCACCAACACCAATGGCATTGCCCGATGGGCCATATGGCTGCTCCGTTAATGCTTTTTGATACTGGAAAAAAGGGATACATAATTTTTTACCTTTATCTGTAACTGTACTTATTATATTGTGTAACAAAATACATTCTTAAACTAGGTTTTCCATACATGCGCATACTATTATATATTCCAACAAATACTAGTACACTGAATATTGTTACCTTTTTTTTGTATCTCACAAGGCCAACATTTCCGACTTCCCCTGATCTCAGTTTTTGCAATAAACAGTATATTTATTGTATAAATATGCTGTCTTCTGTGTTATCTAAGTAATATAAAAGGGTATAAAAGGGATCTGCAGTCTTGCTGTCACATCACATGTTTACATCTGATGTTTGCACTAAGATATTTGTGATAATGACTACAGAGAAACTGACAGCTGTAACGAGCCTCTAGTGCTAGAGGCTCATAAACACTTTTACAAACAAGGCACAGAATACTCGGGAAATATGTTTGAGGTTACCTCTTGGACCTCTGTAGGATTCAAGTGCAATCATCACTGACTAATCATGGAATTTGATGAGTGCTTCCCATAGCCATTGCCTTAGCTGAAGGGCATAACAAGATAGTGCTACACCAGGAATGACAGGTGGGGTACTACCGTTACCAGCATAAAGGATCTTTGTTATACATTTTGTCTCGGGACACCTTTGGGTGGGCTCAGCCGGGTGTACACGGTCAGCAGCAAAAACAACCTTACAATGCTAGAATTGTTAGGAGGCCAAGTTGGGGCTGCAACAGCAAAGGCTTCCTTTGGTTTTTCTCCCCCCTGGGGTGGTCAGTGGAGATCAGAGGATCTCCTTAACCGGGCAACTTTCCTTATTGCTTGCAAAACAGGACAAAGGGGGAGCTACCCTGTACAGCAGGACAGTGCCTGAAAAACTGGAGTATTGTATACAAACTGGGACTGTTGGGAGGTTTGCTTTCTGGAGAGACTTGTATTATTAAAGTAGATTCCCTGACATAGATGGATTAGAACAGTGTTTTACAATCTATTTAACTCTGTCATCACTGTCTAAAGTTAATCCCTAGCCGCACCACTGGTGAATGTAAAAGTTGGAATTTATAAATTGCAATAAATTAAGGCCAAAACATTAAATAAAACCGCAGATAATAGATCATTTTAGGTGCTGGATTCAATTATGGTTTAACCTTAGATGTGACGATTCCCCTTTAACAATAAAATTGCTGTACACAACATTACTGTTTATATCACCGGTACTCCAAGTTTATGGTCCATAGCTCATAGCACCCAGTAAGGTCAATGTAATTTAACTGCTTGTTCATCTCATCTCCGTATATTAGGTAAAGTGGGTATTTAATTTAAATGGCACGCGTGTTACTATTAATTTGATGCTGCGTGAAACAAATGGTTGGCATTAAAGATTTTAGTGATTGGACAAAGAGAGAGTTCATGTTACCAGCTGCCATATTTACGGCGGTTACAGCTGTAAAGATCGTGGCCTGCTTGACTAGCCCGTAATGACATCTAGTGCAACGTTTCTGCAGATTCTAGCACATGCATTTAAACAGCTTTTTCTTTACCTCTTCTTTACAGAAATATGTTAATCAGTAACCAATAGATATATAGATTGCCAGGGACAGTCCATTAATCCAATTTACCTCTAGAGTGTAGAGCTGAGTTTCTAGTAACGCTGCATTCAGCGTGGATTATAAATGTAATTTTTTGCATCATTAACTTGCCTGATTAATCTGAGCCAGTAAAAGCCAAATTAGAGAAAAGCAGGGTTTGCAGTAATTCCTAAGTGCTCTGTAGTTTTTCTTGAAAGTGTGGTCCAGTGGTTGAGCTGAAAAGAAAATAAATGTTGCTTTTTCCTTATTCCTACATTAGCAGACAAGTAATTGCTTATTTGGCTAAAATATGAAATATGCCCAAAATGTCTTCCTGGTGCTTTCTTTTTGATAAGTGCAATTACGTTATATTTGCATAGTAACTGAATGTTGTTAGCACCATGTGAATGCATCTTGTAATGTATTAAAGTGAGTGCTTTATAACGTTTGTGCCTTCTAAGAGCTTAATGCTTTTAAAGGCTTTATGCCTTTTTTTTTAAATCAGTCATTTAAAAATCCTGCATGAAAAGGTTATTCTAAGTACGGTATGATGTACAGGTCACGCAGAATAACAGATATTTTGATGCAATATCACAGTTTCGGAAATAGATAAAAGTGGATAATAATACCAATAACAATAATGCTACTAATACCAATGCAATGTAGCATACAATTAAATGAGTATTATGTTATATATATATATAGTATAGAAATTCTCTGATTCTGGTAGCCAAATGGGAGCACTTGGGAAGTATAGGCTTTGGTACAGAGATCAGGCATAGAGGAGAAGCCAAAAAATATACACATTAAGCACATTACTTCCAACAACAAAAATTTACACTGTGGATTAAGACCCTCATACAGCATGATGTTCATGTAAAATCCTGTAAGGGGTCCAACATAGCTTGTTAATGAACCGAGGGCAGCTGAGATAAATGTTGTAATTTCAATATTTTATTATCATAAAAAAAGTATTTTTAAGACCGTTATATTGATTGATGCAATGAGCTACTGTATTATAAATTGTCCATATTTTCTGCATTAGAAACTAATATGGTGGTACATGGGGTAAATCAGAAGCAAAAACAGATTCACTGTGCTTCTATTTAATGCGACATATTTTTAGCCCAGGAAATAGTGATGATAATTTAGGTTAACATAATGTTAAAACCACGGGATTTAGATAGCGGATGTTAGATACAATTAAATGCAAATCATATTCTGATAAGCTACAAGTAGACCCTGTTTCAAACCTTTTTTTTCTTTCTCTCGTGCTTAAAGGCTTAATTTTAAATGTTGATTTTGAATTTAATTTGCATTTCATTATGTTAGAGGACTGTCAGCTGAAGGGGATAAACAAAAATAGGAGTTTATGTAACATTTGTATACCCGTGGAATGGTGTATAGTGTAGCAGCAGTGCTGAATTTCAACACAGTCACATAAGGTTGACAACCTGTTTTTGTCAAGCAGTTAAAGGAGATCAACACATTCCCTATTAAACCACCAAGTTACCCAAAGACACATTTGATATACACTGGCCTATCTTGGTCTGACCGGTACGAGCTTGCCAGAAAGAACTTAATAGAACCCATAAAGTATCTAAAAAGCCACCCGAGGAAGCCGATTGGTGAAACTCGTTGTGCTGAATACGCCCATTGAGGAAGTGGACACAGAGGAATCCTGTGAGAACCAACACAGCATTATTCCGGTCCTTTCCACGGGAGCGTTAAAGTATTCTTATATAAGAAACTCCATTCCCTCTTTTCTGGAAAACCAATATTAAAATATTCCTGCATAGAAAAGAGGCTAAAGTAAATGTGATAATATAAACTGTAGTATACAAGATCAATATCAATAGCTGTATGTATTCTATACAAATAATATTCATTAAAATCGTCTAGATGTTTGGAGTGTCATTCTTTATTGGAAGATCAACGCTGTAATGAAATGATGCCTCTTTGTAGATAGGTATTTAAGTTAATAGAAGAAGACCTTCATCCCTAATCATTAAACTGGTGTGATCTTAATGGAAGAAAGTTGATTATCTGATAAAGGATAGCAAGGAAAAAGTAAGTCATCCAGTAATATTAGTAATTTAAATGAAATATGATGTGTAGCTGTGAATGCCATTAGGATGATAGAATTACAACTAGGAGACTGAAATTAGATTTACCAGATCTACTTTTTTCTGCAGTCAGGTTGTATTTTTTTGGTGTATATACAATTAGTTCTCACACACATCATATAAAGGTATGAATACCTGGGTAAAAAGTTTTTTTTGAAACAAAAAAAATCTGCTGAAACAGATTTCGTCAGATTTCTCATTTGTTATCATTTAACAAAATATAAAGTGAGTGAACAGAAGAAAAACCTTAACCAAGTCAATATTTGGTGTGACCACCCTTTGCCTTCAAAACAGGGACTTTGTAGGCATATAGATAGGTGTACAATTAAACAATTATGCCAAAAATTTGCGAAGGATCATCAATTTAATATGTAGGTTGAAACACAATTGTTAACAGAAACAGCTGTGCAGGAGGAATACAATTGGATGAGGAAGAGCCATACTCACTAACAAGATGAGGTTAATGTCAAATGTGACACCAATGCTGAGCACAGCTACAAGACACAGGGCAGATATACTACATCAGCAAAGTCTCTCCTAGTCAGAAATTTCCAGCCAGATGGGGGTTTCCAGATGTTCTGTCCATGCTCTTTTGAAGACGCACCAAGTAACGGACAATGTTGAGATGCAATAGTCAGCAAATGAATGACACATCATACCTGGGAACTTCTCCACTCCAGCTACCCAGAGCCTTCCCTTGCGGGGCGCAACCAGGACTGCCCACTGACATTGGTGGGCGGTCACGCTGATGTTGGTGGGTGTTGCAAATTGGAGGGGTGCGTCAAGGCCCCAGACCCGGAGGATTCGGGTGTTGACCCGGAGAACCGTTGAAGCAATGCTTGACCCAGAGATCTCCGGGTCAAACCCGGAGAGTCCCAAGGTATGCACATGATTCTTACTTTCCTTCCCAATCAGAAGATGTCCAACAGTTCCCTCAGAGAAGTCTGGGGTCCAGAAAAATGGTATTAGGTGCTCTGGATTGATGGGTCAAAATTTTAAATATGTGACTGTAGCAAAAGGAAGTTTTTGCCGAAGGGCAGGAGAGCATTGCAAGAATGAGTGTTTGCAGGCAAGAGTGAAACATGGTAGAGGTAGAGTTGTGGATTTGGCCCAAACTCAGTGGGTAGTATATTCCATACAAGAATGTAGGCTGGGAAACTGCCACCCTTTCCCCGGGCCAGCCCACCTCTGATGTGCAAATTAAAACGTGATTAAATTGTTGAATATTGAGTTATATGTAAGGCAGTGGGAATACATGTCCCGTCTATTAAATACTTGATTCGTTGTGAGCCTCTTCCTTTCTTGGCTTAAGAGGGCCTTCTCCATTTGGTGAGGCATGGTTGAGGGTAAGGTTTGGTGTGAGTGTTAACTGTAAACCTCCACTAAAGTGGTTTAGACATCAATAACATTTATATAAACCTACAGTATGTAGCAGCTTATTTCTGCAGGTGTAATAGTTTAGATTTGTTTCTATGTAAATAGAAAGAATACTTAAAGAATGTACTTATGATGTATTTCATGAAGTGCAATAATGGTCCTACATGTATTGTGTATACTAAACTGTGATCAAAGGTGTATTAAAGTTGACTCAAACCAATTGAAGCTGTATGCCTTTTAAGTTGATATAAAACAATACATAAAAATAATATTTAAAAATTTTACTCAAAATTCTGTTCCACTTAGAACATTGCTTCGACTATTTATTATTAAAAATCACATAAAAACAACAAAGAAACTTGTTTTTTATGAACCAATATGTGTCTGCTTATGTGTCACATGACAAGTGTTACAAGCCAATATTAGTCTAATTACTTGATTAATGTGTACTTCTAATGCTGCGCTTATTTAAGTGTTCAGCAGAGTAGGTGGACTAGTTGAATAGTATTTTATTTCTTTTGGGTCGTAAAGGCCAGTAACATTCTCATATGTATCATCTGGCAGATAAGTTCAAGTGAATATAATTCTATGTTAAACCTGGGTAATTCAAAAATAAACAAATAAAGAACTCACGAAACATCTGTGTACAGCAATGAAATTATTGCATGAGTCGTGATGTAAAAGATATTTCCTGGAATCATTTCTAAGCGTTTAAAAATATTTTCATACTGACGAACCCAAATACCCAGCTTGTTTTCACTGTGTTCTTGGAAATTTTACAGTTTTTTTAAGCTTTGCTGTTTCATAATATTAATAGCATTCTGAGACAATACTTTCATGATCCATATTTTAGTTGAGTTGTTGCGTTCCTTTTCATCTCTCTTTGTAATGTTACTTCATGGCCCTAAATTTTGAGCTACAAATGATTCAAGCTGGGTCGAATGATGTGGAGGCAATTAGTGATTATAAATGTGTGGTTTTCCTGGCATGGCCAAAGATTTTCATATGGTTGACTATGCTTTATTTATCCATATGTGATTTTATATTGCCTGTGCCTTAAGAACAAATTATTAACACTCACATTTGAGAAAATTGCGTTTTTATTATGTATTGTTTTAAGTAATGTAAAAATAATTCTGTTCTTTGGAACTTTTCCATCTTACGCAAATAAACAAAAATTCCTAGAATCATGTACGCACTGCAGACTGATTTTGCGCTAAGATGGCCTAAGTTTACTGCCTATTCCTTGTGCTGTGTGAACGTAGTAATTAAGCCATCTATATTATTATATAAATTCCTTGAAGTAGAATTACAAAGGTATTGGCAGCATTTGCCCAGATTTAGAGTGGATTTTTTCGTTCTCTTCATCATATTTTTAATTGGTATTCAGAGACTATGCAAAGCATGTAATATTTGTTCATAAAACTAACCACAAGGAGAGACAGGTAGAGAGGAATTTAGTAGCTTGGCTAGAAAGCTTCAGGATGTCATGCTACACTTTCAGTCAAATCTTTGGGGTTTTTTTGGAATGTGAGCAGAAAACTTGAACTACAATATGTTTGAAGATTTTACAGTAGAGAAAAATGGGCAGACTAGTTATCTGCTGTCAAATGTTGTTTCTTTTTGTTATAGATTGCTATACAATGTAAACAATATTTTATTCTCTATGGACGGGATATGCATGAATGTCTATGTACTGGCGAATGTGAGTACGAATGTTTATGTGGAATTGTATGTGAGCATTAATGTCTATGTGGAGGTATATGTGTGTGAGCATGTTTGTGTATATGTGTGAGATGGAATGTGTGTTAGCATGAGTGTGTAAGGGTTTATGTGTGAGCATGAATGTGTATGTGTTGTTTTGTGTGTGAGCATGAATGTCTATATAAGAATGAGTGTACGTGTGTTAGTGAGTATGAATAAGTGTATTTGTAAGGATGTGTATGTGTGTTAGCATGTGTAAATCTGTGTAAGTATGTTTACAAATGTGTGCCAGAGTGTATGTTGGCGGAGGCAAAATGTAAGGTTGTGGGTTAGGATGATACTGATAAGCTGCTTTGGAGCAAAGGTGGCGCTCACAAAATGTTTGGGGGCTTAAGTGGTACTGTGGGACATATTGCTTGGTGAAGTTGGGAGGAAATTTTTGCACCGGAAGCCTGTGGTTTATAGTTACGCCCCTGCCACAAGCATGTGCAGCAAGGAACTTTTGTTCTTGCCGCTGATTGGCTGCCTGAAGTCAGTGGCAATACTTGTTGGGCCACAGAGGAGAAAGGCAGCAGCATGGCTGCAGCTTATAACTCAAAGTGTTTTCCTTTTTCCTTTAATATACATTCTTCTTTAGTTATTTATTATTCATATTATTCATTAATAGTATTATTCATACATTTGTGAAGATTATATGGTTATTTTATTAAACATTTAGGCAAAGTTAAGTATATAATGAAGAACCCATATCAGAGGTGTATATAAATAATATAAATCAACTTTATTGTAACATCACATAATAAGGCATTTAATAAGGCATTTATACTGATGCTTATACTTATTTCTAAGCAGATGGCCCATACTTATTAGTACTTGAAATGTGCTGGGTACTATATATATATAGAATAATTATAGAAAAATGTATCGGTAATAAGCCTTTATTTTTCATTTTGTATGCCGGAGCAACAAAGCTTGTTTGTAAGCACTAGTTTTATCTTTAAATTTACTTGTCAAAATTGATATATTTAATCAACATGGATTACTAGAGATCTTACTGGTTTATCCTGATTTAAATTCTTTGAACTATGCTATTATGTATTCCTAGACAACAAAATGATTCTTTTATTTGTAATCCTTTGCTAGAAATCATTTTGATAAATAGCTTAGAGTTTTACACATGATCAAGAAAGCCAATTATTTTCTTAAATAAAAAGTCAAATAAAGTATTTTTTTTTCCAACTAGAGATTTAAAAAATTTCTGCAAGATAGAAGCTTAGTTCTTTAGTCAATTTGAATGAGAATGGTATTCACTGGTAAATATTTAATGATACTGTATGTGTGATTAGTATTTAGCCCAAGTTTCACACAAAATTGTTTTTCTTTTTTAAGTTTTAGGAATGCGAGTTTGTACAGTGTGCTTGTGCAAATTTAGCAACAAAACGTACAGGGATTATAATTGTATCTTCTTGTTCTGCATTTTCAATGGCATAGATAATTACATATCTCCTTATTAGACCATTAATACAGAAATAGGTTTGAAGAGTTTAGAAAAAATTAGGTCATCTTGGAACTAGAACTCGGTGTGGATGACCTGCTTGCAATCCCAGTAGTTATGTTACTATGGCACAGGCTCAGTTGGCATGGAAGTTTACCTGTGGTGGTAGCCCCTCTGCTGCATTATCAGGGGCAGATAATCTCGTTGAGCGATCAGGCTCACTGGTATTCCAATACTCTATAGGCTGGTTGGAGAGAACCAAGATCTCCCTTATAGCAATATCAGCACATATCAGCTAATGGCTCGGTTCCTTTGTGTCCTCGTGAGGCAGAGCCCCAGTACATGACATCATGTACCAGCGCTTGGGAGTCAATGCATTCTGCCTGAAGTAGGACCTTGGGGGCAGCTAAGGGAGCTGTCCTAGGGTAGTAACCCACTTAAGCACACCACTTGTATGAAGGTAGTGTGTGCAGTGCTCTAACACCCAACCACCACTATAACCCCACCAAATAAAGACCAGGAGACCAAACTGGATAAAAACAGGCCACAGCTCACTTTATTAAAAACAAAGCTCGGTGGGCACGTCCATAAACACATCAGAGGTCAGAGGAAGATTGAGCCAGACTCGCCTTCCTTCACACCAGTATCCAAACTCTGTAGCTTACAAAAACCAGACCGGCAAGGACACAGTACCCGCCTGCTGTGACAAAAGAAAAGAAAGTTAGTATATACAATAGGGAGGGCGGGTAGGAAGCAGGTAAGTGCTGCCAGCTGTTGCACCAAAAGTGACACTGACCGGGGTCACCCAAAGGGCACCCTATATCCCCTAGGGACTCCTGCCCCCCACATTTACTTACCTCAATCACAAAGAACTCATCCACACTCATACATGCTTCCTGTCCATTTAGCTATGCTAATTCCCAGGGGCCTAGATAGGCACAGTATAAGACTCTGATCAAATGTTATGTTACTGAAATTGATAGCGAATACATAGTTGGTATGCATGCCTGCAGCTATCTAGGCGGTATTGGTGATTAGGTGCAACAGGTGATGGCATCTGTGCATCTTATTGTACATTACAGCATGCATTATATTCATTACTGGTAATGGAATATGAGTAAATTTCATGGCATACAGATATAATCTGCAAATATTGTACTAAAGTAACATTTCATGGGTATGTCTGCAAGTCTGACTAGGACACTAAAGATATAATTAAAATTACACTAAATAAATTGCAGTCCTATAATGTGACACTTTGGGGGTCCTAAATATGTATCTTTGGAGAGATCAAGTAGTTTATGTAGCTACATGTGGTGCAGTTCTTTGATGTAAGATAAAATGATAAAGAAGAGTTTATTAGCATCCATAACAAGTACTGGTGAAGATTAAACTGTTCCTGTTAACTCTGCAAGATTTATTAAATCCAGTAGATTAGTTATAAAGGTGCGGTCACGCCATATTTTTCCATATTAGATTAATTTAGTGCTGTCCTATGCATGCCATAAACATGGTGACCTTACCGACAATGTAGAGCACTGATGCCAGGATGGTCTTAGGTTCCTGATGGACCAACTGTGCAATGTAATGGGAGAGTGGATTGGTTTAACAATTCCATTAAATATTAAAAATAAATAAACAAAATATGCCTTGATGATTCAGAGCTAAAAGAAAACTTTGATTTATTGTTTATATTAGATATAGCCCTTATTTATGAGTTGTTATGTACAATAAAATTGAGTTTTGGAATAAAACATTGGCTGATGCATTTCCTCTATGTTAAGATATGCATCCCTATTACTTTAGCTGACAGTTACCAAGGGTAATATATATACAGATCTGAGTCTTGTTAACAACCATGAATAAAACAAAATAGGGTTAAATAACAAGCATAACTATTTCAATTTTCAAGTGCCCTGCAGGCCGCATTGGCACGCAAGATGTTAATTCTTACATACCGATGCAACCTGCAGTGCACTACAAAATTGAAATAATAAATAAGAGAAGGTGTTTGACACGGCTTGGCTTCTGCTCATCCTCCTCACATGACCAGCCAGGCCGAGCTATACATTAAACTGAAGTCAACGATGCCCAGCTAAATAAAGTAACTTCTGCATCATGGACAAGTAGATCCAGTATCATCTTAAAATTGGGACCACAGGGCATTGGAGATGGTTGCACATTTTAATGTGGTTATGAGAAGAGCAATTTAATTAATTCAGTGTAAATGTGCTGTAAATGACACACCATGAAACATATGTATGATGTTCCTGAGATCTCCACCTTCTGATAAGTGGAATCATAAGGGACTGGCAGATTAAAAATGGTGCCATGTAGATAGAAAGAGGTGTGATGGAGGTAGATCCAGGTCTGTAACATAGCCTGGTGTGAAAATTGCCCGGGGGACCCCATCTTCACCAAGCAACATGTCTCACAGTGCCACCTTTGCCCTAAACAGCTTGTGAGTGCCACCTTTGTCCCAAACAGCTTGTGAGTGACTTTGCCCCAAGCACCTTATCAGTGCCATCCTAACCCCCAAACAGCCTGCATGTGCCATCTTTGCCCCAGTTTGTCAGTGCCTCCATTGCCCTCAACCACTTGGCTGTGCCATCATTGCCCCACTCCTCCAACATACACTTTGGCACAAATATGTAAACACGCTTACACAAATTGCACATGCTAACACAACTTACGTATACTCACTAACACACATGTACACATTAACACCCACTCCACTCATGCTAACACACACACTCCATCTCACACCACTTACATATACATAGGCATCCATGCTCACATACACTAATACTTAGACATCCATGTTTATATAAACTTAATCATAGATATTCATGCTCATGTACACTTATACATAGGCACCCATGCTCACGCACACTTACTCATAGACATTCATGCTCACATACACTTATACATAGACATCCATTCTCCCATACATACAAACATACATAACTCCTCCTACCTGCACTCGTTTGCCTCTCACCTCTTCTGCATTTCTCTGTCCGGCTGCTCGCAGTGTGGCTATGTGGGCAACCTTAAGTTTCACTGTGGGGTCGCCTGACGTAACTTGAACCCAATATGTTCCTGTACCAGACTGGACCGGGCTGCAAGGGCCCTTCCTAAACTATTTTGAATCTGTATTAGGAGACAGGAACAAGTGGTCACAGGAGCTGCCCTGGGCCCCTTAAAGGCACAAACCCCCGTCGCAGTTGTGACCACTGCCAACTCTGTAGTTGCGCCACGGGGTAGATCTTTTCACTGTTCCCTAAACACAGGGAGCAAATAGACTGCCCAAGAAGCCTAAACCCCAGCTTGCGTCTTTTGGCCTTGGCCAAATCCTTTAGACTAAATAGTTACAAGGCAAATATATAAAGCTACGTAGTAATAAATACCCACTGGGAAATTAGACTACAGACTAGTAACAAAAAAGTCTAACTTGCGTAAACATTGTCTGGATATTGTGATAATGGTGCTGTCACTTTTAATTGTAACGATTCACAGATCACTTCAGAGTGATGTGCAGTTTATAGCTATTTGCTTCTGTATCTTATTAATATGTAACGAGTAAAATAAAAATTCATAGATTTAATGAGATGCTCTGTCTCTGCCACACTCTCAGTTGCCACTTTCCCAAGAGTGTTATTGTAATGAAGTAATTAACCTCAATTTTAAAAATAGAATGTTCTTTTTCAGATACAGTACCTTCCTCATGCTTAGTTACCTAATGTCTTTTGAAAAATGCACTTCATTTTGCTGTAGCAACCCACAGGAGAATACTCCTCTTTCATTGTGCTATTTTAAAATAATGCGGTGTCTTTCCATGAAGAATTCGAATACTTCTTAAAATTGTAATCGTGACCTTCATGATGTGTCCCTTTTTTTTTTTATTTACCACATAGAGTATATTGCTTTTCATTGTGTCCAAAATGTTAGCTGCTTCCTTTGTTATAGTCCCTAAAAAGATATTTCAAATCAGTCTCTTCAGGGAAATTAAGCCTCCTGGGGTTTGGTTCTTTTCATGTTTCCCTTAGAATTTGGAAGATTTTTACAATAACATGATTTATGTACTTGTAGCTAATTCTGAGATTTGGGATGTTACCAAGGTTCTTACAAAGGGGTTCACAAGGACAACTAACGGCGGTTTGGGGACTCAAGTAATCCCTATAACTTGAATCACTTAAAAAAGTTGCCACTGTCCAAAAAATGACAATAAAGTATTTCTTACAGAAAAATAAGTATTTACTGGGTAGTTTATTAAAGCATTGGTTGTCCACCCTAAAATGATAGTTAACAAATACCAAGCATGGTTAAAAATCTAATTAATGATAGTTCTTGAACCATATCAAAATAGAAAACAATCTTGCTACAACTTCTGATGAAAGGCTGTTCCATTACATACAATTTTTAGGACCTCTCTACATATAATTAAGAGTTCTCATGTGTGTCTTTCATGAATGTGAACCCATGGAGTGTAGCTCCACTGAACTCCACTGAAATAGTTATTGCTGCCTTCTTTTGTTTTTTCTACTTTTATATTTGGAATTAGAAATGAAAGGTAAACTAGTTTTTAATTTTACATATAGCCTATTTCACTGTTCTTAAGAACAACAAAATATCTTAAGCCTGTTTGGGATTTTTTTTCTTTTTTTTGGTTTATGAATGTGAAAGAATGAAATGTTGCTTTCATGAGGCTAGATAAGTTAAACACTGTGTTTAACTTATCAAAGTACAGTGTAGGAAGAAGTGCAAGCTGGTGTCGCTAGATTAATATAGAGGTGGGAAGATGCACAAGACTTATCTTTTTATTAGATATGGACGCTATTCAATACGTCAGTGATAAATCATTCTTTTAAGGTGTTTCTATCTGCAGTGTAAGAAAGCAGTAGAAAAGCCACTCCTCATACTGATCTTCAAGTCCTCCCTAAATGTCCACTTTATTAGGTTGGGCACTGTGGTTGCCACTGTTTGATTGGACATATATAAAATATAGGCTCATATTGCTGAAAAACAGAATGGAGAATGTAACTGCTCTTGGAATGATGGTTCCTGCATGACATGTACTTTGTTTCTGATTTATTTCTGTGTGGATATACATGCTACATACTGCTGACCAGCATGGCAAACCCAATGAGCACAGGTGAACCAGTCCAGTTATACCTGGACACCTGTGTCACTAAAAAGGCTTGTGAAAGTCAATAGGACCTATGCGATATTTGAAGAAACATAGAATTTGATATAAGATGAGAACCACTTGGCCAATGTAGTCTGAAATGTCCACCACAAAGCCTGCTGCTGTCTACCATTCTAGTCAAAGATTGAGAGACACTGCAGCAGAATGACAGAACATATATATACAGGCACGCTGAGCTATAATATAACAAGAAACTGTTTTGTTGCAAACTTTTTCATAGAACAGTTTGTTCTGTTGCTCTTGCAGAAATACACAATTTGTAAAACTATACATTTTTTCATGTAAATGACAACATAAAATAAATGATAAAATGAATATGGGAAAAGCTTCGTTTTTCATGTGAAAAGTTTGACTTTCCTTCATGATCATCATTAATAAAGCACTTATTCTGTATAGCTGCATTACTCGGTGTGTATACTTAATAGTGTTATGTTCTATATTAATGCAGTGCCATATGTGGAACTCAATGAGCATCTGGGATTTCCAG
This sequence comes from Spea bombifrons, assembly GCF_027358695.1. Lineage (NCBI taxonomy): Eukaryota > Metazoa > Chordata > Amphibia > Anura > Pelobatidae > Spea > Spea bombifrons. The sequence goes on along the minus strand of NC_071091.1, from coordinate 25,617,987 downwards.
TATTATATGTGTGATCTAGAGCATTGAGGAAGTCTGCAGTTCAAATAAAGAATATTATGCAATAGTCAACAAAAACAAGCATCGCAGAAACAAAGAACTTTGCAGCAGATAAGCTCTTCTGGCATGCTTGTTCTTCCTGCTGTGAAAACCTTAAACCCAACAGGTCCTAGGTCTTGCCTTGTAGTCAGTGCATTAACCTAATTCTAGTTAGAAGAATGCCCTTCTTAAGGAGGGACAGTTCTGTTTTGTGTTACTCAACTCAGTCTGCCTCCTATCCTGGTGTTCTTCCTTTCTAGGAGCTCAGAATGTTTTCTTGGTATGAGTGTCTTGTAGTGTTTTATAGCCCTTAAGAACTTAAAGTCAAGTCAATGAGAGTCTTGAAAGCCTTCTCACTGATTATACTATGGGTTTTGCATGTCCAACTAAACTTTATCTCTTGCCAGTTCACATAGCCATATCAATGAGGTTATTTTTTATGTACACCTACAAATTTACCCCCATTTTCATAAATACACCAATTTTTTCTAAGGGACTTCTGAAATGTATATCTGGACCTGTTGGAAGGTGCTTAAAACACATTTTGTGTAAGAATGTACTTGCAGTGTTGGTGGGACACTGAGAAAGCTCCCGTACCCATGTTTTGGTGCATACATACCCATGTACCTTTTGATTTTGCCTTTTTGACAAAAAAATTAACCTAGACTACTTCACGGATATAAAAAATAATTTAACAAGTATAATTGTTGTTTACATCTTAATGTATACTAGACCTATCAAACCTATTAAACCCATGCAGGATGTTCGTGGATTAAACCAAAGCAAATACAGATGTAGCCTTTGTTAGTTTGTTTCGGATAGTTTATATTGACTTGTATATAATTTTTGTAGCTCCGTCAGAAATGAAAATATCATTTAAATTTATGTTTAAGCTTCATGATACTTTACAGACGTTTTTAAACATACCATATTGTCTACAGACACATTTAAGAATTAAAAGTTTTCTTGGCAGCAGTAAAAAGTTTACTGGCACATATTTTTAAGTCAGTGTAATTTATTTTTGAACTTTTTCTTTGAAACATCAGGAAATAATACCCACAATTAATGTGTAACTTAAACCCAGTCTCATTGTACAGGATGAACAAAAATTAAATGCAGATGCATTTCGCTATCTGTTTTATGTCTTAATGAAAAGATTATTTATTCAAAATAATTTAATGTTAAAAAACTGCAGAGAAAATATGGCCTTCCTCTTGGTCTTCCACACCTTGTATATAGTCATTGATCTGTCAGTAAGACTGATTAGGTACAGTTGAAGTGAAAAAAATATATCTAAAAGATAAGTATTTAAATTGATTTGTATGACGGATCAGAGCGTTCAGCATATTGGGATTTTGAAAGATGGAGCTGGAGTTCAACAGGCCATATGGATTACTAAAAGGTGGGGGAGTGTTGCCAGAGAAACACTGAGAAAAAGTAAAAAGCAAAAACAAATAGCTATGGCCTATAAACATGAATTTCTTGAAAAATACAGTTGTACAAGAATACTTCCTAGTTCACTCCAAAAATATGGGAATTTGCTAGGTATGCACCATTGGATCCATTCTTCTCTTTGTTCACATAGGAACCGAGGTGGGCAGACCCTGGTTATGAGAGGCAGAGACAGCTGAAGTTGTATGTGAGGCCATCTGTTGGTAGGAATAAGAGATAGGGATGAGGCACAACCAGAACCTTGTTGGAAAAGGCATTTACCCTCCAGTTAAGTTCAGAAGACTACCTACGTGAAATTGGTGGCCTACAGGGATTGCCCAGATATGCTTACAGATAGATAATTTTTTGACATTATCTGATTTATGTGGTCATTAACACTTTTGTCTGCCATGGCTGGAGAGTTCACATGCTTAGGCCACTATAGATTACCAATAACTAATAGTATAGTGGAGAAATATTGGGTTAAATACAGCTACAATTTTGCCAGTACCAAAGGGACTGACAGCAGGAACTACTTAGTAGTTGTGAAGGGCCACATCACATGCAAGGATTCTGAGCTCTTATGCTCTAAAGCCATAACTGATAATACTCTTAGTCTAACCTGGACACTCCAGGTGAAGCCCTACTTTTTGGGGCTCCAGGCCAGTTTATTCTTTCTCCTTTCTTGTTTGGAGATTCTTACTCCTGGTCACTTTTAACGTTCAACATCTACTGTTCATCCGCTAAAAGGTAATCTGTGGGTAGGCCAAGCCCCAACAGAGAGCCCTCCTAGTAGCCAACCTGAGGGTTTTTAAACTATATATACAAATTCTACTTATTCTTTACAATGCTAAACCCGCTGTTATTTTTGTCTTATTTGTCTTTTTATTGTGGATTTTCTTTGTCAAATGCACACTGTGGGGTAGCACTTACTAAGGTTTATTTATTTTCTGGAACACTTATGTATGGTCACATCAGCATATATTTTGTTGGCAATGAACAATAGAGAATGTACTTTTTTGCTTTAATAGATTCAATGGAACAATGAGCATAGCTTTCAAAAGCTCTGATTACGTTTTCATCTTGGAAACACAATTGAAATTAGTTTGCATTAAAAAAGTTGCAGATATAGTGTTTTCTTCTCCTAATGTCTAAATCATACAGATTTATTGTACTTTGCTGGCTTTCATTTTTAAGAACAATCTTAAGCAATCATACTGCACTTATAATAACAACTTAGTATTTCACTGTAGCATGTAAATATTGTTCAGCAATTAAACCTATCAAGGCATTTTTATATTGAAAATGGGAGGTACACCCCTAATATATGTGTGTCTTAATTAAGATGATACCCAACACAGATTAAGAACTTTATAACTGCTGAATAAAAACACCTGTTTAAGATTAAAACCTTTGGTTACATCACATGACTATATTGCAACGCCAATCGCTGCTAACAAACTGCTAACTCACCTAAAAGGCAACTTTTCCTTTCGTTATTAATTAGTTTATATGCAATGTAATGGATTACAAGTTCTGTCAATATTGCCCATACCTCCAAGGGCCCAGGTTTTTATAGGACATTCTTCTTTTTAGGTGCTGTCCTGCGTAGCTGCCATATTTGTCCCATGTTTGCACCTACACTCGTTGCATCAAATTACCAATAATTTATATTCTTCTCTCTCTAGACCATTTTATTTCTTTGTGATTTCTTTGCTTGACGTTCCCTTCTTTCTATCAGCAGTTCCTTAAATTGAAGCTTCTGTTTAATTACATTTCATCAACTCCCACACAAGTCAATGCCTCCGTTAAAGTCTCATTTGTCATGATCAAATTAATGTTGATCTCTACATTATAATAAGATAGGGCACATACAGAGCAGTTCATTTTGGTGCTTTCAGTTTTTCTTTGTTTACCTGCTTTAAATTATATACCAAATGCACTTACGCATAATCATGTTGTCTGTGTTTCCCTTGATGCTCATTGAGGCAGGAAAAACTGTCTCTCACATTTTGCATTTATAGGATAGCTTTTATATCTCTTATGACGGTACACTGCCGCACGAGCAATATTTGCTTTTCATATCGTAAATGGCTCTAAACTATATTTCCTTACTGTGAAAAGTTAATATAAATAATCTGCTTATCAGTATTTTATGTATTTTTGATTTTTAAGAAATCATACTGATGACCTGAAACAGAGGAAGACAATATTTGTGGCTTTTGCTACGTGTCTCACATTTTGTGATACCTGTTTGCTGGTTAATAAATTATTCATAGAACGAGCTATGTTGTAATAAGGTAAAATAAGGACGTTTGACTTTACTGAAAGAGTGGTAGATAGATGGAACAATCTTTCAAGAGTGATAGAGCCTGTTACGGTGGGGGGATTTAAACATTCACGTGTTGGGCATATGGGTTTGGATTTGTACATCAGGTAAAATGGGCAGACTAGATGGGCCAAATAGCTCTTACTTGCCGTCAAATTCTATGTTTATAGAACTGCAGAGGTCTTACCTTTTATAAAATAACCAACACATTCTTTGTTTAATACCTAGACAGGGTTACCATTCCTTTGGATAATGGTAGTCTTCAAGAACACCTTATAGCAGTTTCTAAAAATCAATAAACGGTCACACAGGTTGAGAATTATGTAGTGTGTTTCTCTCGTAAGACACATAATCTGTCTTTTGAGTTTGGCTATTTAGAAAGTAGACTTTCGATGCACTATGGTCCTTTCCGGGATGAGTTATTGTCTCCAGTCTATCACACTAGATAATAAACTGTTTCTTCCCAAGCACAAATCACTCACTTCTTAAAAGCCGTGAATATATTACTTGGATACCCGTGAAATAATGGCAGTGCTGGAAGATCAGTTGATAAATTAGATACCTTCTTCTTTATATTTGTCCCAGCTTTATTTGTTTCCTTTCGTTAACTCTGACATATTTGAAATACTTTTCTGGCTATTGTGTATTTTTAGCACTTGCTGTTCTGTAGTTGTAAAGAGAAACTGTCATAATGGATGTTTCAGGCACTTGTTAAGTTTCATGATCTGTTCTATTTTTTTTTCTGGGCTAAAGTGGAACAATTATTCAGACTTTCCTTGGTTCCCATTATAAATAATACCTCCTTACGACAAGATCATATCTTAGTTGTGATGCATTCTCAGATCTGTGGCTCACATACACAGGTCTTTTATTAAATGATGTCATTAAGTGACTCAGTCATTTTTCCAAAATCCTATATTTCACAATTTAATCACCTCATGCATATACCATGGGTATAATATCCCGTTCACATGATCAGCATGATTATCTATATAATTTAAGTTGTTTTCTTCCCTTATCGTTAAGTTGTTGATTAATATTGATTGGTTCATGCAGCCTTTTTAAGAGTGGGATCAGGAGAAGGAATTAGAATATATCATTGTAATAAAATATTTGGGAAATATGGAAATGTGCAGTTCACTGACACTGTTGATTATTTGCAACAGATGATCTGGCAAAATATTTGAAGGAAGCAATTAAAAAAGAATCAGTAAGTATATCCAAATGGTTACATAGGACACAAAGTAAGAACTGGCTGTAATTGTTAAAATTGATTGCATTAAATATTTTCAATGATCTAAAAGCACTATTGGTCGATTGCAATTTATTTTCAATTAAATCCTTTGGCTTTAACCTGTCTAACCTTCACATAAGGAATGAGCAAACTTTTGGATCTCAACCATAATCTATACTATACATATAACCAGTGTGCAGTATATATATATATATATATATATATATATATATAGATATAGATATATTCTGGAAATGTGTTCTTGTTCGCTTCTGCAACAGAAATAATAAAGCAAATCTAGGTCCATTTCAAGCATAATTTATTTAATTTATGTTACGCTATGTGGATCACTTTGTGTCGATAATGCAAAATGATTTTTTATTTGATTCCCTTAAACACACAATACAGTCTAAATATAACGATACAAATAACCGTTTAATTATTTTATCCGGCTACAGTAGGGATGTTTAGTCTCAAAGAGATGACTCTAAATGGCTTATTGTTCTTATGCTTATTCTGCCTGTGGCCAGAAGTTATCCTTGTGGTGCATTTTCTCAAATATGCTGCTTGTATTGGACAACAATGTCTTGTCTAGTAGTGACCTCCAAGGACTTCCTATAAATGGGAGAGGTAATCTCTTAAATAGTAGTTATCCATTTGTTATAAGTGACACATCAATGTATTGCTGAATGCAAAGTACCGTGAATCACTGTGATTTACATTTCGGAATATTTTTGAGGTATTGTGACCATCTTGTAACTGCAGTTCAAATCACCACATCAACACTGCGGTTGTCACCACATCACACTCTTAAAAATCAGAGTCTCTGGGATCTTAACCACAATATTGAACACTCAGGGCTGTTTGGCTAATCAGATTTGACTAAAGCTTTAATGTTTGATGTTCCAATGAAATGTTTGCTTACATTTCCAAAACATGATACTTTCGATGATCAAAGTCAGAATTCCAGAAGTTGGGACCGCCCATTGTCCTTAATGGGTTAAAATCTTGCAAAACATAGCGTTTTTTTACTATTGATTCCTTATATCGTACGCATGACTGTTCAGAAGACTGAAAAATGCTGCTTGTGCATTTGGCTCCCATCTAGGCATCCAATACCAGTTTAGATAACTCATGTAATAGACTTTGTTAACCTTGTCCCTTGAGCAACCAGCAATTAACTGCAATAATTAGGCGCTCAAATGTACTAAACCATTTTTAATGCTAAAGGCAGTACAGTCTAGTTATCATGAGTAGTCTATTATGTATACCATCCAAGAAAGAATCTATACTCCACTGTTCTAAATGCTGTTAAAGATAACAGAAACAAATGCATTCATTTACACTTAGGGGGGTAGATTGAAATGTCTAGAATTAGACACAGGAAAATCATCTGTTCTTCATAGGAAATGTAGCTGCAAAATCTCAATGATGTACTCATGAATTGCAAAGACATACATTAGATTTCCGTCAATTGAACAAGAAACAGGGAATCCAAGTATGGGGGAATGGGCAGATATTCAGTAATATAAATAGATAAACAAGAACCTGTGTCTTATATATAGATTTCTAATAAAGCATAGCTTTATTAAAATAACAATAATGATGAGTTTCTTGTAAAAAAAAAAAATAATGAATGTAATGTGAATAGAAACAGAATTCATTTTATTATTAAAATATATTATTCGGCTTCTAAATACATTATTCAATTACATAAATAGCTTTTTATAGTTATTGTAAAGGCTCACCCTAAGCCACAACTCACACCATATCCCTAATTCAAATGTTAGGAGGTATACAATGGTGGGACAATCTACATATCTATAATGTACAATACATTTGTTATAGGTTATTTAGTGAGATTTTGTGCATTTGCAATTGTTAAATGTGTAATGAGATTAGTCTGGTGCCAATGTTGTCTAAATAATCCTATACCGTTGAGTTATGTGTTAATTAATTGTGTTTGTCAATTTCCCCTCCCCTTGTAAAGTGTCCATATAATCTATGCCCAGTCCCATAGAGTGAGGAGTGTGGCGGTGAGCAGCCTGGAATATTTCCTTTTTCTCTCTTGCATTCTGGCAGGGGTGTTGTCTATGGTTGTACGGTCACCCTTACTCTGAGAGCCAGCGCAGCTACCCATCTTGTAGCTGGCTTTCGCTTTGAGGAAGAGATGACCAGGGATGTCCTGCTAGACCCTCTGATTCCTTACAGAGTTGTTAAAGGTTTCATCTAATTGACAAAGGTTGACAATGCTTGCTCAAAAGGTATTTCAAATATTCATAAACATTTAAGTTAGAATAACATTTGAACTGCTCTTAAGTTTTTGCAACTGCATTTGACTTTAAGTTGTGAAGGTTGTGGTCAAGTTCATGTAACTTGAAACTCACAAATAAGCAAAGATTATTTTGAACCTTATTAGGCACGATAACAATAAAAAAAGGTAAAGAACTTTGAGTCTCCGAACCCCATATTAACCAGTGGACACCAGCATGTGCCCATGCTCTGCCACATTCATGTGTGGTTGGTTGAGATATACAGTACATGTTTGCACAGGGTTATATCTGCCCATCCCAAATGCAGTGGAATGGGTATAAATGGAAAATAATGGGATGTACATTTTCCAGGACTGCACACTGACGTCAGCGGGCGGTCCTGTGATGTTGGTGGGCGGTCCCACTGCCATCAGGTGGGTGGTCCCATAGCGGTCAATGGGCAGTCCCGCTGACATCAATGGGCGGTCCTGCTGACATTAATGGGAGTTCCTACTGATGTCGGGAGGGGGGGTTTCCTGCTGGTCAAACCCGGAGAGTTCCCAGGTATGCTTAGTCTACTACCAGCCAACTTGTGGCCTTGTTTCTGCTCCCTTATTATAAAAATTACATTTTATGTTGCCCCTCACAGCACTCAAGATACTGGGCTTGTTTTAGAGTAGCCTTATAATCTACCTGTTTGTGACTTTTACTAATTCCTGAGATAAGGTACTAAAAAAAACTTGTGTTTGGCAATAAAACTCAAGAAGAACATAATGTAAAAATGGAAAATCACATTGACCTAAGTATTAAACCCAACAAAGTGGTTCAATTCACTAAAAAGTAGAGTAATCAGGCAGGTAGAGGGTAACTCTTTTGAGGTGACTTCAGTTTTATGCACTCCCATTCAACTCACATATTAATTAATAAAAAATATTTCATAGAAATGTGATGGGGTGAGGGTGGCAGAGGTATGCTCTATGACCCCAGGCAATTTTTAAGTCCCTGGCAAACAGAATGGTCTATTCACTAAAGGGAAAGTTGTGGTTTCAACTCTCTCATTTCACTATGAAGTGCCAACACTAGCAAGTTTCTCCAGCACAATGGTCTCAGCTGGCCCTGTAGAATGCATTATTCAATGTGTAGAAAGACATTGAAGAAATCTAACTGATTAAACTACACGTTATACACTGCCAGCCAAGCTCTTCATGTAGCAGATGCTCACTGGACATGACCTTTTATAATGTACAGTGAAGTCAATTAGTACCTGCTGACCACCCTTGGTTAATAAGAAGTCAATATGGTTAATAGGTTAATATGTTTGGCAGTCGGCTTAACCTCTTGAGAAGCCAAGGTAAAATGTGCTTGTTGGAACATATTTGGTTAGTGAATCCCAAGACATGCTGCAGCTTTTCAATTCGGTACTGTGCTGTTGAGTTATGTCGAGTTATGTGTATGTAAAGTGGAAATGTGCGTTGACGGTAATTAATACAAAAGCATAGTTAAAATATAAAATGTAGTCATTTAGTCAAACTTGTTCAAGTTTGCTGCTGCAAACCTGCCACAACTGCAAATTTGCATTCAGTTTATCTTTAGGGAATGGAAGCGAACAGCGCAAACATCCCTACATCGTCTAACACTGTGGATCATTTGGATTTTAGGAATGAATTCCTAGGAGGAATACACTTTGTTGTTACCAAATTTGTCAAATCCAAATGACAAGTCCACTTGGGGCAGCTAAGTGAATAATCAAAACTTAGTGACAATATTCAATTCAATAAGCTATTATATACATTTAGAAGTGTTTAGGTTAAATGACCATTGAGAACGCAGCCTTAAAATTGGCATGGTGCGTCTTTATAGGTGTTTAATTTTGATGTTTTTCAGCTGAGAAAGCATCTGTGTAATTGAAAATTATGTCAAGATTGCATATTTCTCAAATGACACATAATGTAGTAATAGATTCCCAAATTTAATAGAGCTTCTCTAGAAGTCTGTTCATTGCCCTACTTACATTTACAATGGCAAACTTTGTAGTTTATTTGCTAAGGAACATATGTAAAAGCATACTTTTTAATCAAATTGTATTCCCTTATGATCGCGTTAATGCAGTAAAGTACATGAGAGTCCAGCAGCATCCACACTTTGATTTTAGCAGATGCTAACTTTATATCCATAGAATGCGAGTATCTCCCACCACTTGCATATTATATATTGCATACATTATAGTTAAAACACAGATCTTATAGTAGTAGTGTAGCCTTTCACTGATATTGGCAGAAGGAAATAAAAATCAAATTTCTTTTTGCATATTACCTAATACATAATAGGTTTTTGGGGTTCACATCAAACCAAAATATGTAGGTAAATAAGCTACATTTCTTTTCATTATGTCAGGCCATAGTCTCCCAGTTGTGCCTTGCTTTAATTAAATGTGAATTTTAGATTATCCAAATACTAATTTCCCAGTGAACGGGAATTTTAAAAGTTTATTTTTCCCCTCTGATTTGTGCATAGGGAAATGCAATTATTTTAACGTAGACATTTTTATTTACTGCCATTTTCCCCAAGTTAAATGTATTGTTGTTCTACACCGAGCACTTGCTTAATATACTGGATTAGGTAGCAGCTGGAATGTACAAATCATACTGTAAAATAATTATCAGTATGTGGTTTATAATACTACAGTCTTTTCATTAAATATATTGATCGTTTTACATCCTTAAAGCATTTTTATTTTGATTTCATATTTTATAGATTCTAGCTAAGAAGTTGTTCTTTCATGGTCCTGTATTCTCTTCATACTCATACCATACCATACTCTTCTCACTCTTACACTTTGATAACTGTCTGAGAATAAATGTTTCATGTACTGTCTGTGGACTCAAGATCCTCTAGAGTTTTTATTAATTGGTCGGGTACACAGGTGGTCTGGCTCATACTATCTTGGGTCTGCGAAAGAAAAACACTAATTTTCTTCCCACTGTGAGCTTTGGTAAGCAGTGCAGTATAACCGATGATTTATTTGAAGGTTCTGATTAGTATATAGATAAACTGAGTTGCTGAGTTGCTGCAGGGGACCTGGATCCTCTCTGGCAGCCGGCGATGCGCACAGACAACCCCTGCTGCTTCCCAGCACTTTCAGAGGAAGTGCCGGCCAGCAGCAGCAGAGGTTGTCTGCGCACATCGCGCCGATGTTCACCAGCTCCCAGAGAGGAGGATCCTGCGCAGCGCTACAGGGGACCTCTGCTGTTGCCTTCCGGTGCTCAGTTATAGAAGCCGCGACAGAAATGCTGGGTAGCAGCGGAGATTGTCTACGCACATCATGCAAACGTCCACCGGCTGCCCCAACTAGACACCAGGAAGTCTGAAGTACGGGGCACAAGTCTGTGGATGCAGTGGATGGGGGAAAGAGTGGTAAATAGGGGGTTATAAGGCAAATCTGGGGCCAGAGTGGCATATCAGGGATGCAGAGTGGCATGTAGGGAATATAAGGCATATCAGGGAGGCAGAGTGGCATATCAGGGAGGCAGAGTGGCAAGCCAGTGGGCAGATGTGCAAAACTAGGGCAGGTTGGCAAATAAAAGGAAATAAAAACAAGAAATGCATTTTTCTCAATCATAGTTTTTATTAAATATGAAAAAATTGTTTACATGTGAATTAATATTTACTAGTAACTTTTTTCTTATAGGATAGTCTTATAGTCTTACAGGATAGTCTTATATTCAGGCTTTTTCTTTTTTTCCTAAATCAAATTTTGGGGGGTTGTCTTATAATCAGGGTTGTCTTTATTATCGAGCAAATACAGTAAAAATAAACAAATAAAAAATGTATAAAAACAAGAGTCAGGGCTTTCAGCGTCTTCTTTATGACTTGTTGTATACTAAATTCCGTGGTATTGCTAGCTCCTCCTCTTTGCGTTCCTACACTTTATGCTATTATGTCAACGCGTTTCACCTCCAGGGCTTCATGGGTGCCTGGTTTCTTCGCTAGGTTTTATATTGTTTTAACTCTCGTGTGAGGAAACAAATGGAATTGCATCTTGTATTTGATGCTCCTCTATAATCTAGTCTAGGCTTGAATGATTTGTAGCATTTCAGACCGAGTGTTAAAAACGGGATAATACAGCAAGTTTGCATAAAATTATTAGCGAATGAATATTGGTATATATGTGGTACATCTTTTAACACATAGAAAAACAAATTATACTATTTAGATTTCAAAATCTGCTTAATGCACTTCCTTTGGGTAAACATAAAATCATCACTCTCAAGAGTTAACTTTACTAATGTAGTTTCTTGTCTGTGTATGGTAGTAGTTATAAAATATTAAAGAAAGGTATCCTTTTATCGGTTATTGACTGAACAAATGGAATCCAGTTGTAAGAAAAAGGAAGCCTATGGTTGAATAAACAGAAGTAAGTTGGCTGAGGCATATTAAAATGAAGATTGTGCTACCAACAAGATATATATTTTGTTGAATTATATTTTGGCTATACAACGTGAATTAGAAATATGACCGGTATAATGTAGAAATACTTTTTCTGCTCAAGGAATATGAAGTAAAAGCTAATGTGCTACATGATGCGTGAAAAAATTACCATTAAATTATTCCTGATCCCAGTCCTCACTAGCTATAACTCCTCGAGCAACAAACACCGAAGCAATGATAACAGATCAGTTCAATTATTGCCATTGTTTTATTTTTCAGGCAACCTGTCATATTCTTTGAACATGGCCCTTGGCTTTAAATCTGTGTAGGAATAAAAGCTAATTATGGGTAACTGGTATGCAGTTCACAAATTAACATCTTTAATATAATGTACAGAGGCCATGATGTCCCTCCTCACATTTCAGACAAAAAGAAAACGTCTTTATTGTGATTTAGGACAAGGTATAATTATTAAAAAATAATCCTGTGTACTGTAAGTATATATCTTAAATATGCAATATTGCAATCGTTTTCTGCTTCAATGGTCCATTCAACAGGCTCATTACATCGGTTGCTATGGTGATAAGCCCCCTTTCCAAACTTTGAACCAAGTCAGGTCCACTTTTTCATCAGCCAGTAAAAATTTTAAATAACTGTCTTTTCTTAAAGAAGTAGTTACGATCCCCTGTACTAATTTAGGTACAAATCACATGGCTCACTCCAGGAGCAGCAAGTGACGGTCACCAGCATTGTGGAGTGGCTGTTCGTGAAAAGGTTTGTGGGTGGCCAGGCTTCCTCAATGCTTACTTTGAGGGTGGCTGGTCCTTCCTCAAAACAGGTGTTCAGATTTGGGGTATGTTTTAAGAATAATCCCCATTGTGTTTCTACTATGAGCCTTGGCAGTTTATTTCAGCAGAACCACCCAATTTCAATGCATCATACAATGAATCTTAACTCAGCAGGGTACTTTGGCATTAGCGTTCCCAATTCATACACCAGATTCAATGTGTGAAGGGTATGTTTTTATACAGACCTACAGCTCGCAGAATTCATAGGCGTCAGGTTTTAAATGGCTTAAGTGGCAGAAAAGCTTAGCACCTCGCACATTGCCAAGGTCAATACATAAATCATGCCAAGAAACTCAAATCCAGCAAGCTGAGCCTCCGTGGCAAATGGGAGGCTAACACCCACAAGATGTTCTAGACTGCTCCAAAATGTTAAAAAGGGAGCCAGAATACCTAAAACTTAATGAATAAATTGTCGCTGTTTTTTATCTGTAATCTAAGCCAGTAAATAGTTTAATTTATTTGCATATATAGTTAAATACCCTATTTGGATATAGATATATAGATATATATATATATAAATGGGTGAACAGTCATCTTCTACAAGCAACACTATTTGCTGGTTTAGTTTGCAGAAAACTAACAAAAAAAAACACAAAAAATGTGAATGCCTGCATAATTCATTTATTTTTCTTAGTTTCCCTGACAACAGTTACAAAAAACAAGGTTCTCGTTAGAAATGTCATTTCTTACCTCAGGTTTAATTTTCCATTACTTAAAATGTAAAAAAATTACAGAATGCTCACCTACACTCTGCATAATTTCCCGCCTAATTATCCACAGTACCCGTTAAATCAACAGCATCCATGTAATTTATTCTATATATATGTACATATATATTCCTCAAACCACAATGAAACTGCTCACTCACTATGCGCCAAAATCAGTTATATAGGCATTTCCACGTTGTTTCTAAACTGGCCGATACATTAATAAATGCTTTGGCTGTGGCCAGTGGCCACTATAGTGCCAGGAGCACATTGAAAACATTCAGGACACCCACTACATGAAATGCCACAAAGTGTTCCCCCCACATAACATCCACGTTACTTACAGATTGTATGTCAATTGATATCGCTTGAAGAAAAGAAGAGAAAGGTGAGATGTGATAGAAACATTTAAATACGTAAGGGATTTAACAAAGTACAGGAGGGACTTTTAATTCAAAGGAAGAGAAACGTTTGTCTAAGGGATCATAGTCTAAAACTGGAGGGTTCGAGGTTTAGGTGTAACAAAGTTTTACTTTACAGAGTGGTAGATAAATGGAACTACCTCAACAGTCAGAGAGGCGGATACAGTGAGGGAATTTAAACCTGCATGGGATAGATGCTACTTTTCTTCAGGCTAATGCAGAGGCCAACTCTCATGTGGTTTCCTCCAGGAATGCACTATTACGTTACTTGTTAAACACACCAAACCCAAGGTAAAGACAAGGTTCATAAACAAAAAATGTACTTATCCTGAAATAAGCATATCAACTATAAAAATAATCTAATACATATGTTTACTGAATCAGATGTTATCAGTAAATAGTTGCCAATGCAAACATGCAACACGAGATGTGTACACACTAAAACTTGGTACGTTGACAAAAGTTGTTGAAATTGTATGAAGTTTTCCAGCTCAACTTTTCTTTTGCCCCACTTCTTTTCTTAAAGGTGAGTTTATTTACTCTTCTTCTTTCCTGATATTTACCTAGCATGTTCTAGACCACCATTCTTTACTATTGGCCAGTTAACTAACTTAAATGACATAGGAATTCTTACCATGTAGCAAGTGAAGTGAGATCACAATAATTGTAATTTTAAACACATTAAAAAAAACCTTACAGTTTATCAGGTGGCTATAGTTGGAAACCTGGGATTACATTGTAGAACCTGAACATATTTTTTTATTTTTACAAGAAGGTCTTCAAATCAAAAATGTGTCATGGAAAGTAACAATAATCACCTGTTAATGGTTGATCATCACCAGCCCCCAAAAATGTCAGTATTTCAATGACTCACTTCTCTAATTCTCCGTACTGATGAAACTTTAAACAGTGAAAAGACTTAAACACTTCTCTACAACTCATATAATTTTAATGTGCCATGTGTTGTACGAGCTTTAAACCAAGCTCTCATGGCAAATATTCATACCGTTGCTTGGTAATTCTTACCTAATATTAATTTAACATTTATTTAGCTTAATATATAACTTAAATTGTACTAAAATTTTACTACATGAATGTATTAAAGTGGTCAACACATTTAACCCCACTGCACAATTGATTGGAATGGAAAGGGTTAATGTAGGGCTTACAGTGATGTAACAAAGTATAGGATTATTTGTTTCACAGTAAAAAAAAATGTCTGCCTGTATGTTTAGTATATGGAAAAAATACCACAGCTGCTAAACAACTGAACCAACAGACAATGATAAATTAAGTCAAATCAGCTGCCAGAATGGCAAATGCTCATTATTGTGCACCCCCTTCTAAAAAAAATCCTTTAACAAATGCTGTGTAACCCTTTATGCATCTGATGGCAAGTACTGTTACAACACAAAGGGTATTTTAGAAGGGATATAGGATGGGGACATATACAAAGGTGCATTGTAAATGAAAATATTAGTTTATTTATTTATTATTTAGACGTTTTTTCATGAAGTTTATATGGAAAACATTATCTTCAATGAAATTGAATATTTTCTTTGTTTAAACAACGCTGTGCAAATATTTAAAGTAAATATACTGTATATACTATTCTCTTTAGGGCCATTAAGTATATACCCAGGGCTCATTTTATAACAAACACTACCAACTTATCGAATATGATATCCTATGCACTCTTAGAGCTGATGCATGCTAAGCACGGGTGAATTTCTGGCTTGCATTAAAGCACACCGATTCTCTTCAACTGCAAGCATACTCCTTCCTGTACACATTTTAAATACCTCATTATTATGTACTTATTATTTTATATTGATTTATTTACCGCTGTCAAATCCTGCAGCTCTAATGCATGTTACCCACCATTTATCATCTTCTTCATTTGTGTCTCCAATTTCTCTCCATATCATCTGCACCAAAGCAGAAAGTTCTTGCAGAATCCAAAATAACTCTGCTTAACCTCATATCTCCACTTACCTACACGTTCTCTGCCAACTTTTCTCTACTCACAACATTTCTCCACAACTGCCCTATGGACATGGACATAAGCCTACTAATATTCTCCAACTAAATGGGTACACACACTTCTATTAGTGAGATGCAGAATATCCAATCTTGAGATGTTTAGAATGGAAACTAGTAGTCCCTACAGAATCTTTAAGTATTGGTATGCCCTTGGAACATCTTATAATTGTTACAGTAGCCTTCTAGTAGAAGTGGGGAAGTAGTTAGTAAGTAGTGAGTATACCAGTAGAGAAATCCATAAAGATGCACATAGAAATAGCTTAAAAACAGGTCAGATCTGTGTAGGCTACTTGGTCAACTAATTCTTATGGGCCATTCCATTTGGCGTTTTTGTGGGTCCCATTAATTCTTGTTTTAGCCCCATTTGTAATGCATTGTAAGTAATTCCTACAGATCTTTTTTGCCAATTGATCAGAAACCACTTAAAAAGGAGAAATCGTGAACAATTTATTATCTTAAAATGATGCCATTGTGTAAGATAGGTCATGTAAGATGTGAGTTTTCTTTTCAAATAGCGTAGAGTTCCTTTTTGAATTGTGCCTGAATAAATGATGAATTGTTAGCGAGACACAATGTCTTTTAATTCACCAATCACACAGACAATATGACATAGCATAATATTAGTACAGATGATTATATAACTATCACTTTGCATCACAGCCAAAAAGGGTAATCAACTTACTGCTTATACTTGCTTTAAAACAATTTACATTCATTTGCGCACAAGACTGATAGATTACATTTTGATTACAGTTTGGAAATAATGAATATGGATTCAATTGATGTGAGGTTCATTGTGCGCATGATTAATGGTGTTTTCATGTACTATTCACACATATCTGTATTTTTCTCCTATTCACCTGCCATTTTATGAAGAAGAAGAAGAAAAAAACATTTATAGAACATACTAAAACATGAAGGGGAACTACAGACATTATACAGAGTGTACATTTGTTTTCAGTGTAACAGTGTGATTCTACTGTTATATTAAATTACAATATTAATGCAGTATATGTTGCATTAGCTTAAGTCATGAAAACCAATTATATAATAAAGTATTGTTATAGCAGTGTTGTTGATCTGGGGTGGAGGTTGGTATCTAGTATAATTTGGATATATATCAATTCTGGTGCAACATAGCAGGTATGGCACCATCAAATAGAACATTACATTTGTCATTTACTGGACTTTCTATAAACATAGGCCTTTTTGGCTTTTAAATATTGTGTAAAACAGGGTCTGACTGGGGATGACTAAACAACCATGGCACTTTAAGGCCAGCGGCGACACTGCATAACCCAATTCCCATACACGATTCCAATAAGTATGGGGCACTATTGGCCGGGAGCCCATTTTCTTGGTGTGCCAGATGGCCAGTCCGGGCCTGGTATGAAATATATGTAAGTGGCCTGCTTGTTACTTATTAATTATATTAAACTGTTTGAATCAACCAACAGATACACATATAATGGATTTTATTACAAAGTAACATAAGTATTACTGTGATCCTACATTATAATGGTTGTATGGTTGGTATGAATTGTATGGTCTTTCTACTCTATTCTCACATGGAGCTAACTGATAACTGTCAACCTAAACTGTTCCTTAATTTGCCTGAGTAAGAAATCCAACTTTTTGGAACTGAATGCAACATTAAAGACAACATCCCTGGTGTTGTTGAGTGCCTAACTCTCAAGAAACAGTTGTTTAATCAGAAAAAAGGCATCGTTCATATTATTTGAGATCACAATTCTCATATGATACAAAAGTGGCCAAAAAATGTTTTTTAAAATCATCTGTGTTGAGAGGAAAGAATGATCTGTTGATAAATCTGCAAAAGGTTTATTTATGTAACATACTAGTGCATTTAACATATTTCCAACAAGGAACTGCACCTATCCCTAATGGCAAGTAATTGGTATCCCTGTGTCCTTTCAATAGCATTATTTTGTATATATTTTATTTTAAATGCATCGTTTTTACATAGGTGTAG
This sequence comes from Spea bombifrons, assembly GCF_027358695.1. NCBI lineage: Eukaryota > Metazoa > Chordata > Amphibia > Anura > Pelobatidae > Spea > Spea bombifrons. Next base: position 25,600,264 of record NC_071091.1, on the reverse strand, counting down.
AAATGTTTTTCTTGATTTACATTGCTTAATATTATATCAGTAAAAAATGTAATTCTAGAAACAGACTTTATTTTTAAATAAAAATAAAACAGCCTTTTATTCTACAATGTAATCCATAAAACTTTGCTGCTTATTCTCAAAACATTACAATATAAGAACTAACTATTTTAAACACAATTGAAATACTTTTGTTTATTTTTTAAAAATTAAAATACACCTTTTGTCTAAAAAAATTCTGATATTATTTGAAATGGTTTATCAACTGATATAATATTTTAATAACATCATAATTGGTGTATTCAGGTCTGGGGTTGTACGTCTGTGATCACCTTCGTCTTGAAACCATGAAATTAAAAAAAAAATGACAAAACTGTGACACATAGAACATATGAGTCACTAAAGAATACAATTTTGGAATGTTGTAGAATCCCAGTTTACTTGATTCCTTAGCTGAAAAGATATATTTACAGTGTATATGCTGTACTATAACCCCTATAATCCCCGTAAAGCTTTTGATTTAGAACACTACATTTGCAATGGTCTGCTGGCGCATGTTTATTTTTGATCTAGTGCTGAGGCTGTGTGATAAAATCAGATACTGTTTTGAAGCAGATTATTAAAATAGCAATATAGCATATGGCTAACTGAACAGCTAAGTTATGTGAATTCTCGGCAAGTATGAATATATGAAAGACACAATAAAGTAGAACATTAGACTTGTGAACTCTGCTGTGGGAAATCTGTTTAACAGCATTTGAAGTAGGCAAAACACTGTGAAAAACATCTGGCATCACCCTAGGCATTCTCCCGACACACGCTATTCTTCTGCATTCATAGAGTCTGGACTAGCAATGTACAACTGCGTTCATTTTTAGGATATAAAAACAGCATTTCTCTTTATAATTTCTATTGTGTTTGCTACAGTCTATTATTATATATTTATATTTATATAAATATAAATAATTTTGCTGTATCACTAATATGTGTGTAGTGTTTGCTGTATTAATTAAACTAAAGAATGTTACAGAAATAGGAGGTTACTCTGCACTAAGACATGTCATGCAGAAATGTAAATGCAATAGTTGTATGAACGTTTAGTCTCTTTGCAGGGGTATTCATGGTACTTTGCGGATCATTTAAGTAAATTGTGCTGTCATTGAGAAGCACTGAAACACACTTGTTCACTCTCCTGGCAGATGCCTCCTGACATTAGCCTGAGAGCAACTCCTGATATCTATTAGGACAGCAGGCTAACAGACTGCCAGTACATTTACCACTTTCAGGGGCAGCAGATTATCACTGGTGGGAAACATCATTTCATATAGTTTCAGTAGGTCTTCCTGAAACATTTCACAGAAATATAGTCAATATTTTGCCTATAATTCACATTAAAATAGAATTTATAGGAAATTAGTGTTCAAGAGCTCAGGGCTCAAGGTTGAAGCAATGGGGCATCTGTGGTGTTGATGCACCTTCAGTGTAATCAATAAAGCAATGCCCATTTTGTTGCCAGGAAAATGTTAGAATTCTAGCTTGGATGATTAGTTACTAATGCAACACATTGCAATGCAAATGACAAGAAACATTTTTATATAACATGCTATCTGATCATCAAGTTGTTATAGAGCAACATCACATTTCTGTTGCTCAAGTATAAAGTTCTTCTAACTTGGGGTTGGCACCTCATACTAGGTCTTGTCGTTAACAGAAATCTTGCATGAAGTATATCCAAAAAGTTTGAGAATGGGTTACATTTGCTTTAGCTTTAAACATTTTTTATAGTTCTATGGCATTATTGACACATAGATTGCTTTGAGAAACAGAACTTTGCACAACTCTTACGGTTATTTACATTTAGGACCAGAGCCGGCCTTAGGCGTTGTGGCGCCCTGTGCGGACTACTCCTCTGGCGCCCCCCCTCACTACCCCCCCTCTCTGCCCCCCCTCTCTGCCCCCCCTCACTACCCCCCCTCACTACCCCCCCTCTGCCCCTTCAAACTACCCGCCCTCTCTGCCCCTTTAAACTACCCCCCCTCAAACTACCCCTCCCCTCTGCCCCTTCAAACTACCCCCCCTCTGCCCCTTCAAACTACCCCCCCCCTCTGCCCCTTCAAACTACCCCCCCCACTTACCTTGTTGCCGGAGTCCTGCGGTAAGAGCGGGAGGCATCCGTCTTCTCGCTCTGCCGGCATTTCATGTTGAGCGCCGGTATAGTCCGGCGCTCAACATGAGATGCTGGCACCGCGACGGAGTCACGGAGAGTAAGGGGCGCCGAGCGGTTGCCGAGAACTTCACGAGCAACCGCTCGGCGCCCCTGACCGGGACTTAGATTAAAGCATCGTTTTGTTTTTTTTAAACTTTATTTAACATCAATGATGTTAAATAAAGTTTAAAAAAAAAACCAAAAAAAAAAACCGATGCTTTAATCTAAGTCCCGGTCAGGCGCCCCTGCAACCATGGCACCCTGTGCGGTCGCACACCCCTAAGGCCGGCCCTGTTTAGGACATCCTGTACTTATTGTGTATTTGTTGTGGACTAATCAATGGTTGAATTATATAATGTATTGTATGCTTTTAGCTAGTTATACAGCTGACCACCAGCTAGCCACCATGCCATTAACAAATGGAAAGCTTCTTTATAAAGAAATAATCAGGTTACATGCAATAATGCACAAATGCTGACAAATATTACGTCAATGACCTTAAATAAATTCTGATATATTTTGCCATAGCACATTTTCTTTTGTACAAAGAGGAATTCTAGTGGCAAAATGTTCAGCAATCAACGGGATGCAACTTGTTACTGCACTTTATATAAAAAATGCATATCCAAGATTGTATGTGCTGTATCTTATTGAAGCACATTACTATTTAAAGGACACGCTTTATTGACAACTTTGTAGTCAAGAATTATGACTTAAAATGTCATCAATGGTTGTTGAATCTTCTTTTGCAAGAATACAGGTTGTGTAGATCTCCTTTTTGTTGTGTTATGAGTGAGGAATATTATCCCTTTTTTCTCCATTGTAGAGCCAGACTGCTGCCCACTACAAAGGCACTAAACATGCTAAGAAGCTGAAAGCTCTGGATTCCATGAAAAATAAGCAGAAATCATATGCTTCTAAGGACAACACAAAGACCATCTACAGTTCTACCCCTACTACTACCACCTTGAACTGCAATCCCGAAAAAACAGGTTAAAAAGAAAATCTTTCTTATGTTTGTTTGTCGTGTGTTCTCTTGTTTAATTGTCTTTCTGGTTATTTGCCAGTCACATTGATTTAGTTGTGATTTATCATTCTTACTGTATTGATTTCTACCTTCTTTTCAATATACGTTTGAGACTAAGACAATTAACTGCCATGCAACTTCAAGTTCTTCATTCTGTAAGGCTAGAAAACAAATTAAATTATTACGTTTCTCTTTTTTTTGTATTGAAAAACTTGTCCAACCAGTTAAAGTTTAAATTTTTCAGTCTGATATATAATGACATTGTTCCAAATGAAAAAGGTTTCTCATGAAGTAAAAACTAAATAATTAATGTTCATGAATGTGTTGTAATGGAAGGAATATTATATTTGTAGACATTCTTTACTCGTTGTAGTAACACTAACTGTACTTGGCTAGATAAATATTCATTTTTAGCTAATACATGTCCTTTATCAGACCAAGATGTTCTGTTGTAAAAAGTACTATAAACACATCCGGACACGTTTTTTATAGGAAGGTGAAATAAAATGGTATAAAACAGCCGTTGAGGAGTTACTGTTAATGCACATTGTGCAAAAGTGACATTAATAACTGATACAGAATAAACATGTTACAAAATGTCATTCTATTTTCAAAAGTAAATATCATTTTCATGATAGGAAACTTAATGTAAGCATGGGGAAAGGGTTTGGCAAATAGACGATAAAGAACATGCCCTGTGAAAAGGACACCAGGACAGCGTAAGAAGAGAACAGGGTAGTGTGATTGAAGGTGAAGTAGTGATAAAGCAGTAACTGAGCTGTACTGCTCGCAACTGTCACCTCGTCTCCTTAGAGGCCACGCAAGTCCATTTCTTGCCAGATCTGTTAAATTAAATAAATAATAAAACAGTTAATAATTCATGAAAAATAAAATAGGGCTCTCCAGCACCCCTTATAACCAAGAGAAATGTGTGAGACTATCAAACCCCCTTCTCCCTATACCCCAGCACACAGAGGTAATCATCCTCCTCCTGTCGGTCAATAGGGTTTCCTAGGAACCCCCCATTTTTTAATTAACTTAAATTGCATATATTGCAGTAAGGCGTTTAATGTTAATTTTGTAAATTTCAGGTGAGGACATGAGTTTGTATTTAAAAGTATGCCCTCACTTGAAAGTGGTAAATACCCTTGTAGGCAAATTAGTGAATATGTGAGTTTCTTTGTGCCTTATAGCATGGGAGGGCAGGGGTTGTCAGTCCCACATTGCGTCCATCATATTCTCAATTTATATATATGCTTGTCAGAAGTCCACATGAAGTGAAGGGCTGTGGAGAGCATACTTCATATAATGTAGACAGCGTAGTGCCACCTAGAACATGGTGGTCTTCTGCACTAGGGTACTACTGCACCTTCAGGTATCAGTATTTTTATTCATTGATTACTGTAGCAACATGAAGAAACAGGGGATGAGATATCATATATATTTTATCAGCTGAAGCTAGTTGAAGGAACCCTTTTTTGACTACAGAACCATGCCCAAACTATTAGAAAAAGGGTTTAAAAAATGAAGTGGAGATTAGAATATTTAAAAATGCTCCCTTAATCCTAGCAAAAGGGACACTAGTTCCCTGCCAATCCTTAACTCACGAAATGTATGTCTGGATTCTTTATACGATAATTAAATTAATGTTTAAAGATCATTATTGTCACAATTAATTCAGTTGCAACATGGGATTAAATTAATTATTTCCTCCAGTTGTGTGCTCTTCTGTCTCCTTTGTCAAGAACTGGCTTGCATTTTTTCTATTTTTCTGATTAGGCAATATGTTCTTGAATTGGCCCTAGAAAGAGTGATTTATTTCACGGCTTCTTTCACATGAGCTAATATATCTAACTATCCCAAACTATCCTTGTGGCAATTGATGAGGAACGGCGATGCTATTGCTCACTTCATTGACCAATTAGAGTCTGGAAGGGTAGGCTAGCCAGAACTCTCCCTCATTTAGGAGAGTGACTCATTAAGGGGTTGGGGCTAGCAGTTAGTTGAGGCAGGGCTAGCCATGTGCAAGATGGGGATAGCCACAGACAGCGTTAAGTAGGCAAAAATAGGTAAGGCTGCTCCCCTACCCAGAAAAAGAGAAAGGTGACTCAGGGAACAAGCTAAGCTGTGTTTTACCCGAAGACTCCAGGTCAAGTTGTTAAAGTTCCCAGGTATGTTTGCATTCGCGTTTTTGTTACTAGTTTATTCGTATTGACCTAAAAGATTTATTTCTAACATACTATTAGAAGTACAAGAAAGACAAACATGCAAAATTGTTCTCAGGCACATGGAAAAGTGTAAACAAATAAATAAACTACATAAATATAACACAAAATTTAGAAAAATGCAAATGGGCTTGCAGTTATGGTAATAAAAGGGTGGCTGCATAAACATATTCAAAAAAAATGTCATAAATGTTTATACAGGGGCAAAAGAAATAGGTTCCATGAAAGGATCCATGCCCTCCAGTAAATTTTAGCATTCATTATGTCCTTTAAAATCAGCAATCTATCACACTACAGATAAAAGGAACAAACACCCCAGCAGGATTATCAGAAGCTCAGCGTTTACATTTTTTTGCTCAACCATGCAACAATCACAAGCCTAATTGGATGGCTTTATAAGTCATAAACAGAAAATGAATCTGACCAAAGCAATTCTGAGACAACATGCCATGCGAATACACTATCATCTTTTTATTGAAATGTTAAATTTAACTTCCCATTATGTCCAATAATGTATAACAAAGAATAGCTTTTTTTTTTATAATGCACATCTTAAATGAAAGATGGAGGTCTTTGGAACTATCGCATGTAGGCCTATTTCTGAAATGTATGTTCTTTAGTTTAAAGCTTATGCAAATATATAATGTGCTGCTCATCTTCTTTTTTTCCCTCCAAAAAAACAAAAATCCATTCGTCAAAGTATCCTCAAATACTGTATAGCCTGCCAAGACAATGAGCTACATATTTTTCTTACTAAGTATTTTACTAAGCCTTATATATTATTATTATTTATTGTTTTATATAGCGCCATCAAATTCCGTAGCGCTGTACAATGGGTAGACAGGACATAACAAGTAGTATGTAACATAACAGTTTGACTTACAGAGACAACAGGTGAGGAGGGCCCTGCTCAAACGAGCTTACAATCTAGAGGTTAGGATCTATATTATGACAGATAATTCATCAAAAGTCAAGGGGGGCATACTGTTTTGAGTTCAATCAACTTCTAGTCTAGCTCCATCCTTCTTCCACCTAGTTGTACTAATTTTCCTCCCTAATTTAGCCATCTTTCTCCTTTTATGACTTGCTATAACTTCTGCATGATTAGGTTTGCCTCACCATAACCCAGGTTTAACCCTCTAAAGCTCCCATTGAGAAGTTGAGGGCTCTGAGAATGTACGCTCATTGAAGTATATTTATATTTTTATTTATTTTTAAAATGTTAATGAATTAAAACATTTCCTCATGCTGTATTTTTCCCACAATTTTTTCCACAATGTTCTTTCTACATTTTCATCAGATTGTTGCCTGCCTTATCACTTATTGAATGAACAAGGTGTTAGTATATATATAATGATTTTAATTCACTACTCAGTAATGTTGGGTTGTCAGAAACCATGCTTATAGCCATTGAAATACAGTATCCAGCTTAGAAAGCCATATAAAAGTGGTCAGTAATGTTTCATTTTCTATTGATATGTAACATTTGCATCAAAAAGCCATCAATTCATCAGCGCCAGTGCAATAATATAAAATTGGTAGTGAACAGCAATTTTGCTGTCTTTCTGCTGAAATCGTGCGCATGGCTCATTGTTATACGCTTGACAGTTCAAGCAAGAAGAAATAAGCATGTTCCCTGGCTTAAAAGCCCAACGTATAAAATTATAAAGCAGGTGTTTTTGCCTTCAAAACAGCTTGTACTTCCTGAAAAGCTTCACAAACTCACAAATGCAAACAGGACCTCTTCTTTCTATGTGGTTTCCTTAATCCATTTCCTTTTCCAAATAAAACACATGAATATTGTGGGTTAAAAAAGGCAAATCATATCTATTCAAATTATTTGCAGATGCCCTGTTTAGTTCACCCTAGTACCAAGACACACTACCCTTGTTCTTTTGAATCAATTCTGTCATTTTTTTTTAATGCAGGCAACTACAATTTTTCCTCAGCTACTGGCTTCAGGACGGATTTTGAAATGTGTGAAATTGTGAAATGCGGAAACTGATAATTCTTCCTTTATACAAAGATGATGATTAAAGTAATACCTGGTATAATGGAAAGAAGTGAACGATTTACAGTACTATAAACCTTTCCGAACAGGCTTCTTCCACAGTAATTTGCTGTTGCCATGGAAACATGCCATTTAGAAACAATTCTTTTTTTTTTATTCCACATACCACTCAAAATGTAAATGCTGCAGCCTGAGAATGACTAAACCACACTAATCTAATATTGACAGCATATACTTACACCGTCCTGATAGTCTTGAGACTTTGATGTACAGTTGTTGCTTTCAGACACACCTGAATATTTGACTAAAGGGACTAATGCATGAATGATAGGAAACTTCTGATCTAGAACTTCTTCTAGAGCTAGAGTTGAAATAAAGAGATATGTCCCTGATCCCAGATCCACCTCTTTATATCACAGGAAATGATAGGCCAGTGGGCATGTGGGTCTGCATTCTAAAGAGCGAGGTAGTGAAAGTGGCAGATGACATGTATGGCATGGCCCTGTAACAAGGTGAAATCATGTGGGGGGAGGGACAACATTCATTGTGGGTAGGGGAGAAAGTTGGTGTTCCATGCATGCTTGCACTGACCCATGGAAGGAAGATTCAATTACAGTATCAAAGTGTGAATATGCTGCAGATTTGTATACTGCGGAGATTGCCCAGGATCCTATCAGTGTAAATTCTGTGGAAGAATTATGGGGGGATTTACACTGTCTAAAACTGTGAGCTGGTTTTGCAGCTAAGGGTCTAAATGTCATCACTCTCTGCCAGTTAAAGGGTTTTCCTGTCTCTCCCCACTTTTGGTCTTCTTCCACTCTTTCTATCTTCTCCTCTTTCTTTCTTTTGCCTTCCCTCTCTTCTTTCTCTTTCAATAGTTTTTTTTTCTCTCTGCACCTCTTTCTCCGTTATTACAATTTCATCTTTTTACTCTCTATCCACTCTCTCCTTTCCTTTCCCTCTTTTTACTTTTCTCCCCGCCTAAATCTTTTTTCTATCTGGTCTCCTTTTTTCTCTCTTCACTGACACCTTTTTCTCTACCTTTCACCTTTCATTTTTCTCTCCATTTCTTTCACTGTAATTCTCTCTTATGTCTTTTTTAATCTTCTATCTCTCCTTTTTTCTCTCACCTTTTTGTTCTACTAAACCAAACATCATATCTGTCACTAGTACAACCATGCTCTTAGTTAGACGCCTTACCATGCCCCAGCCACATCCTCAGATGTGGCCTCTCAAAGAGTATGAAGTAATTGGCTTGGCAAAAGGTGAAAAGCTTGAAATCTATTTTTGAAAATGCAAGAGCTCTCAGTCCCCTTTTCTATTTATATCTTTTGCCCTTTTCCAGGCTCATTTTCCATACCTATCATTTTTCATTATGTTCCACTTTATGTAACACCCCAAAGACTTACCATCTTTCAAGAACAAAATATAAACAGCTGAATCTTAATGTTAAAGTCCTCCATAACTTTGCGCTTGTATCTCACATTGTTTTTTCACCTCTGAAAGCCTGTTCTAAGGCTGCTTTACACATCCTGAAAGCACGACCACTGTTCTTTCTGGTGCCATTATCAAATTTTCCCTGTAAACTCATCTTTTGAAAGAAAGTATACAATCCTAGGGATTTACTAGTCCCAAGCCTCCTATACCAATGACATCAACTGTCTATCTGATTCAGTCTTCTCCTAATGGGAAGGCCTTCTATATAGCTCTCTCTTTTTGTCTTGTTTCAGCTGATTAACTTGCAGTCAAAGCTGTCACAACCAGTTGTAATGGTGTATCTGTTGTGTCATATTGTTATACTGTTTAAATTCTATATTTAGTTTGGCATATTTTTTGGCATTGCTTACCCAACTTTAAATAAAAATGTAATCATAACTACACTGCAGTTTTAAGATTGCGCTATGATTTACAAATGGCAAATTCCTTAGAATTCTACTGAATCTGATTTAGTGTAATTTGGCATGTCAAGACAAAGCTTATGGTAATTTCATACTTTTATTTTTTAAATTAGCATTTCATTATTTGACCTTATGCACAATGTAATTGATTAATGTATCCTGAATTTAACCCATTGCTTGGCATAAGAATACCAGCTTTAATAATACATTAACATGCTGATATAATTTGTTTCACTTATATCTGACTGTAACATTAATATTCCTTACAGAAGTTCTCTTCTAACGTTTCTCATTTTGACATTAATGGCTTAGCTGTGTCAAACGCTTTATAATGTTCTCAGATTCAAGATAAGATTATGACACCTGCGGCATCTTAAACAAAAAAATATTTGCTAGGAAAAGGGATTTTATAACATTTGTGTACCAAATAAGCAACCTAATGTAAACTCACTGAAAGCACCACTCAACAGTGTAATTAGAGCAAAAAGTTGGATGGACATCAAATATCTATTAAAATATGTTTAAAATATGTTTTAAAAGTTGTTCATCCCCATTGATGACATAACACCTAGTATTTCTATAGCACCTTTCTCCCAGTGGGCTTTTAGCCAGAATTAATCGACTCAGCAGCCCAATGAGTGATACTGAATATGAGGTTCATTCGTTCAAGCTGTACACTTATGAATTATTAACAGCTCGATAAAACATTATTCATTGATAGCTGTGTGTTTTAAATATAACTGGCTGTTAGAAAAATAAATTTACCAATACTGAATCCAGAGGCTTAGAACTATCAGAATTATCTTGAATGGAAGTTACACTGAGTATCTGGAGATTCAAGACATTTAAGGAGTTATTAAATAAGGTGAAGCTAACTCAGGACATTTAATAAAAAAAGATACAGTTTAAAAATTATTTCTGTAACCAAAAGGAAAGTATTGTGGAAGGTGGATTTATAGCTATGTCATAGATCTGTATACCATAGTTCAATTTTTGCAGTTGAACATAATTTTATCTTTCTATCAATCTATCTATCTATCTATCTATCTATCTATCTATCTATCTATCTATCTATCGATCATCTATCTATCTACTGAAATATAAGTATCATTTTCTTACTGGCACTAGAAAACATGACATACAGTGCCTGTAAATTATCAGACAGTCCATACAGATCATTTGCAGAATAACCTGTTCTTGTCTTCACATTCAGTCTGAATTTCACATTGAAACATTGACCAAATAAGTCTCATGCTTACTTTCTTATACAAATAAAATGTCCATGATTGTCTAAATAATCTACTTATGATATAAAACATATGTATTATACTATACAGTTCAAGATAAAGTTATAATTGACAGGTTTGTTGTAGCCTTGGAGGCTCCTGGGCAGTTCCAAATTCTTCAAACAGTCATGGAGTCGGCAGTCCAGTGAGGTCACATAATGCAAGGTTACATGACACCATATTAATAGCACCCAACTGGTATTCTGCTGGCCAATCAGTGAAAATGAAATTCGAGACTAGTGTTAATAATTTGATAGCAGTGACACAAGTGATATTTTTTTTTATCAAGAATGGCATTAGATCTGTACAATATATTAATATGTTTTAAGGCAAAAAGTGTTCTAAGAGCAAAGAGCCAAACATAATACTAATGGGAATGGGCTAAGTGCTAGAAGTATACATTTTCTATATTTCCCCCAAAAATAAACTTTTCTTGTAAAATGTTATCTTACTCTTGAGGTACCTATTAATACAAAATAACACCTCTTAAGGGAAAAAGAAAAATGAACATATGAGGTGTTGTTTAAACTCACTGAGGGCTTACTAGTTACATGTTGGGAGTTCTATTGGAAAGTTATAGTTCAGTTAGACAGCAATTCTCAACTATACGTTCCAGTGAACATAAAGTTGAGAATTGGTCTTATTTATGGCTCTTACAGAGGATATGATTTTCTTTTCAATGCATTTGTTACTGTTAACCACTTGTTTATTTATTAACAAAATTAAATGTGAGAATACAAGTTAGGTAAATAAAATTGCGTAGCATAGATAGTTTGCTTTATATCGTGTAGGAAAACCACTTATGGTTATTCTAACATACTTCTTTGCTGACTGCCAAGGGGAAAAGAGCCTTATTCACATATAAATATACTATAAATATATCTCCTTGGGTGAGCATAATCTACAGAGTAAATATTCTTTGCAGAAAACAAGAACATATATTTTTCTTAAGTTATCAAAAAATCATTGTTGTAATGGGGAACGTTTACATAGGAAGTACTGTAGCTGTAAATTTATTATTATTTTATCAATCTTTACTATTCTGCACTATCCTGTTAGTAAGCATAAAAAACCTTTTTATTCAACAGGGTACACTTGTGACATAGATCCAGAAATACAGAATTGCTTATTTTAGGTTCTAGGGGGAAAAGCAGTAAGTAGGAGTTATGGAGACCCAGAGCACCTGAACATTTGTATTACATTTTGATATGTAGCTGCAGATATGGATTGCATCACATAGTCATGGCCCAAGAGATTTGGGCTGAAAATAAGCATTGATGATTTTGCAGATGATTGCTGGATGACCCCTGAAAAGTTAGGTGATTTTATTTTCTCATGGGTTGCACCCTTTGAACACCAAGGAGGTGGACAGTCACTTTTCACCTTTGTGGCACCCAAAGGGTGTTTGGATAAACCTGATCACCCCTACCTAGCTGGAGGATGGTGGATGCTGCTTTATGTTTTATGCTTTATGTATTTGATTTTTATGTATTTATTTTCCATGGGGTGGAGTCTATGCCTTACCAAACAGTTTTAAGACTTGTATCATTTCTAAAGGAAGCCATGCCCAATGGCAAAATCTACATCGAGGCAGACAGAACTGCACGCTTTCTCTGCAAATCAAACAATGCCTTCCTGCGGGTTTGGCTTTATTAGTCCAGCATCTTCAGCAGCACGAGCACAGCAATCCTCGCACGAGATAGCAGCAGACCCCCTTAGCTGGGAGACACAGATCAGCTGCAGCCGGTTTCACATATTATATTACAGAAGTTTAGTGCTTCAGTGGAGGATCCACTTTTATGCACTGTGGGTATTCCCCACTGAGACAGCGTTTTTAGATCCAACAGCCTTTCATTTGAAACAGTGTACCCTATAGCTTCGTGCTTACAGGCATTAGTAATATTACTCACTTTTCAAAGAATACACTGTTGTTAATCACCAGTCCTTGGATGATTACACTTTGGGCAGCATATGATCATATATATTTTAATTGTTCCTTCATTATTTTAGTGCTATAACAATAAAAAGTTACCATTTACTTTTAATTAATAGCTTATTTTTTACATTCAGTTACTGTATCTAATAAGGTCATAACAGCGAGATTTAAGAATCACTTAATTTATTGAACCCACATCCCACAAGGAACAGGATGGGATGCGAGGGGAGGCACAGCTTGTTTGAAGACACTGTTTTATAGAAGTAAATTTGGTCATATCTGGATGTCTTCTTTGCACTACAATCAGTATGGCTGTTGTGTGGGCAAGGGCAATGATGCTTTGATGGGTTAGATATATACTGCAGTTCTGTTGCAAAGTACGAAGTGTGGAACAAGAGGAATGTTTCCATTGGTTCGCATTTTAGTATGTTTCTCCAGAATACATTTAACTTCTATATGTCCCTGTGCCAAAAACATCTACAATTGTCCTGTATATGCTTTTTTTTCATGTGTTTTTGAAAGAATGGCTGGTACATTGACATCTGAATAAAGGCATGGATCAGATATATTGTATTTTCACTTATAAAATAAGTATAATTCAAGTGCAATACACTTAAAATCAGGCTACTTATCTAGGGCTCCTTTTTTATCTCCAAAACTGGGACATAACCCATCACGTGCTGCCTCTCCTCTACAGTCTCATTAAATATCTTCACTTCAGTACCCAGAGCTTCGATGATTCATTTCCATCATTCTCTTGAGTCCTCTGGAGTCACTGCAATGCTACTAGATCAGGAAACCACATTAAGTTCCACTTATCTTTAAGTCGCTTACCGCATTCTTTTAAAGTTGTGGTCTACGTTTGTATACACAAAAAGTCTTAGATGCAAGCTATATGATCCCCAAAATATAAAATAAATCTCAGTGTGTGCTCTGTATGTCAAAGGAACTACCTTACTGGAGCTTGTGACATTCTGTTTCACTGTGCCACAGGTACCCAAGAGGAACGCATATGATACTTGAAACTGGTATTTACTCAAAGAGGAGTTTGCAGAAGAGTTGCAGTTTCAGATCATTATATTACATTTTATTTGTAGAGTACCAGAATATTCTGTAGGGCTTTTACAATAAAGGAGTGTGAAAACACACATTAAGACATTGAATATTGGTCCAGAAGGAGAAGAATTAATTGCACTATACAGGGCCGGATAATTCTATTCACAGGAGAAACTTACTAGGGGTGACCCTTCATGAGGCGTATGTTTACATGTAATATTTTATTAAATCCAATCCATTCATTTGCAGATCCAATGACTCTATATGTAAATGTGTCCATAAATTAAATACGTAGTTCTAGTAGATTAGGAGAAAATGTCCAAAATGTCTGAAATATAAATATATAGGTCAACTACTTCCGTTTCATGTGCGCCAGCTTTGCTTTGGGGACAGTGATTCTCCGTTGTTATTTTTGCTCTGACCTCATTAGTAATTGCTCCAAGGTAACTCGTGTAACGTATGTTCCACATAGTATTATATAAAGGACATTTGTTATCCAAAATGCACGATGTGAATGAAGGTCATTTTCTACCTCAGTGTGGAAAAAGGGACATTTGTAACAAATTGCGCTACTGCCAGGTCTGCCCATAGGGCTGGTTCTTTAGAAGAAAACAATACAATCATTATGCTTGCAAGTGTCAGGTTGGTTATCTATTCTGCAAAATGAATATTTGTATAAAATGTATTTAGCAACAGAACTTTTTTCTAGCGATTTATTTTCCTGTTTCTTAGATTTTTGCTAGACAACTGCTGTGTATTTTTCCTACTTCTAATAATATTGTCATTAGGTTCTAAATTTAAATAGATACTAAACCTAGACTGGTAATAAATAGACCTAGTGGTACTCAAAATGAAGAACATGAGAAATGTGTTGTTCACAGAAACACATTTTCATAATTATTATTTTTTTAAAAAGTAAAAAAATTATTAAAATAAAATTAAAAGATAAAAGTGGTATAAATATAAAAAGGTACTGCTTGGTTAATGCCTGGTTGATTAAAAATATTTCAGTAAAAAATTGTGTAGTATATGTAATTTTATGTAGGATATTACTGTACCCAGAGAGTTTTAAACAACATAAAAAGAAAGAAGTACTTTAATATAATTTCATAGTACTTTATTATAATAGTGATGCTAAATGATTGGCTATGGTATAGTCTCGGAGAGGTGTGACTGTCTTTTGTTAAAAAAAGACACCCTTACCTGTCTGAGACTATATATAGATATATTGAACACTGTGTAAACCGAAAAATAAAAGTTAAACATATGGTTAGAATAGCGTTTTATGATGGGAAATACTGGTCATGAATGAGTTAAAGAAAATATTTAACAAATAAGCTGGTCAGTAGCATATTATGTGACACAATTATGCTGTATATCAAGGAAAGTACACCAAAACTCATTATGGAACAATAATAAATCACATTTATGACTAACAAGCTCTTTTAGGTTACCTTTTTATCTTATCAATTGGTCTGAAAACAATATTACTGAGATTACATCCCCAGTTAGTTGTAACTGGAGCTGCTTTAATAGCATAATGTTAAAGCAGAAAAGAGAAGAATGTGATTTATACTTGAAAGAACCAATAAAAAAACATGGTTGGAGATGTTGGTGTTTGAAAAAAGGTATTACCACTTTTTATTGTAAGCCATTACGTTGTGGCAGGTTTGTATATTATTGGGAAGATAGGATTAAACCGGTACTTTCAAATGCCTGCTTGTAAAGTATAATTGTGTATTCGCTAATTAATATATCAGGTATCCAGCGAACATAATTTCTGTTTTTTTTTTTGTTTTTGTTAATTTTAGCAAATATGGGGTTGTTTACTGGCTTACTGCTTGAGGCTTGGAGCAGTACGAGTAGCACATATAACATAACTTACATTGTGTGCGTCTCATACTGCGCCAAGCCTCATGCAGCAAGCCAGTAACCAACCTCATGCTAATGAGTTTCCATTAATAATGAAACAGCTTTCATATAGTGGATACAGTGGATATAGAGGCAAAAGGGTAATCATTGTTAGCCTTATTTTTATATACCTAACAAGAGTCCCTTGTAGGGATGGTATCACTGAATAGAATAGAATTCCTGGCTGGTTTATGTAGATAAGTGTTTAATAATGCCTCTGCTACCCCCATGATAGAAAATTCTAATTCTGTCCAATCAGTCTGTCTATGATAAGGGTATGGTTTGTTTCTTCAGAACTCCTCGTCCCAAATTATTCTTATATTCATTGCTTGCCCAAAATAATACATAAAACATCCGTGATTTTGGATAAGAATGTCCACATCTTGATTAACAGATCATAATAGGCTTCAACTTTATTGATTTTTATAAAGTACAATACCATACCATTACACATTATTCACTTAAATTAAATACATATTCAATATGCCACTTTATAAGCCCCCTGAGTCTTCTACAAACTGCCTTATTCCCAAATGACTGCCACAAACATCCACACATTGGCTGTGACCTTTCGCAAAACTCCCAAATACCTTACAAATTACCTTCTTTAGCTTGCTCGCTCCTCCAGACAACCTCCACACAACAGTAACAGCTGCCAAAAAACTCCCAAATTTTAAGCTGTGATACATTACCTACTAAATGTAACAGATAGGGAAAGTTACTGTCCCTGCAACCACACAGAGTAATAACACTTTGTCAGGTGATTCTGTTCTTGTCCTGTCTCTTAAACTTTGGAATGCCCCAATCTGCACCTAGAGTTGTCTTTTTTTTTTTAACTATTGACCATTCCATCTATCCTACCCATTTCTTTTTTTACATTTTAATACATTTAACCGTACATGGCCCTGATCTGTTAGTCTCACCTGAATAATATCTAGACTGATTCCTGTGCCCTTTCCTCAGAGACTGGAAAATGAAAGAATATAAGAACCCTCACCTAACATGTCAATAAGAAACGGAAGATGAATGGGATCTGCATTGTAGGAAATAAGCTCCTTTTCAGAAGCAGCAAATGTATTTGGATCTAAGTCTCGAGTGAAATGATAAGAGTGGTTGTAGGCCTTCTCCAAAGAACCATACATTAAATAGCATAGATCTATACTCTTCTGGAAGTATTGCAGAGAGCCTGGATATGGGTTTTCTGGTGATTCACATATGTGTATGGATCTCTAGATCAGTAGGGCACAGAGCTCTATCCTTACCATCCTGAACCCCGCAGAAAACCCCCTTACAGAAGATAGTTACCAGATGGGGCCAGAATTGAATAGAGGTGCATGCAAAGAAGGGTGATCACGGGGAATTTAAGCTGTGTTTTCATCCCTGGGATCATGTATTTTAAACTTTTTTTTTCACTTTAATCTTTAGAATACTCTGCCAGCGTAATGCCAGCGATATCAACCAGTACAACTGTTGAAATTCGGAAAATCAGTGTTATGACAACAGAGACTGCTTCAAAGGTTGACAAGAAAATCACTCTGGTCACAAGCAGCAGCATATGTCCTGGTGAAACAGAAGAGGAAAAAGCAAAGCGATTACTATACTGCTCACTATGCAAGGTTGCCGTCAACTCTGCCTCACAGCTGGAGGCACATAACAGTGGTAAGCTGCTACAATTCCCATACTGTTTTTGCTATGAATTAATTAGGATTCTTTGAGTGACAAGTAAAGAGCGACTAAAAAGCAAATAAAACGGAAAAAATAAAAACAAAACACTCAGAATCAACATATTATTCATTTTTGAACATGTTCACTAAGAAGATAAATGGGCAGTTGATTTAAGGCTTAATAATTTCCAACTTGCAAGCAAATTGCTTGTAAATATGCCATTTTTGCCACACGCTTACATATATTCTCACATTTTAGTGAATATGCCTCAACCTTCATTTGTATGTCTATATTTTACATCCGGTAATATATATATATTTATGAGTATTGTTCTGTCATTACGTATTATGACTGCTATAATGTCAAATATATTGCAAGGAATAATAGCGTGAAAAATATATGTATGTCTCAACTTGTCATATCGGTTAGTTGTGTAATGTATTGATCTTGTCAAGTGTTTTCTTTTTTTAATACGGGTTAACTATTCTTACATCCATAAACCATTACTTGATGGTACATTTCTTTAGTGCATGCACCAATAGCATATTCTGCTTTTGTAATATTTGCAGATCTTTCTTTATTGACAAAAACCAGCATGTTATCTTTTCTCAAATGAGAAACACCGTTCCTTTCACCATTTCATAAACACAAGTACTTGGACAGTGTTATCACACACATCATTAATAACTCTACATTCGGCTAGAGGCCTATTTAAGGAGAAATTGGCTTGCTTCTCTTGCCAAAAGTATTTCTTCTTGTCAAGCCAAAATTGACTGCCTCAGTGAAAGAATGAATGCAAGGAGGTCATTTCTCTTATATAGTTTTTTTATGAAAATCTTTTTCATTCTATTTGAACATTTGAACATCCCCGTCCAAATTAGCATAATTGTAAAGGTGGAGTGGCATTAATAGAATTGCTAGAAATCCATTATTTTTTTGATTGAAGGAATTGTGGATTTTATATCGTTTTTAGTACTTAATTGAGGTTTAGTCATGAAGTCATAAAGCAACAAATGTTTCAATTCCAATTAAGCTGAAAATCAGACAAAAAAGTTGACTTTTTTAAAATATTTTTTTGACTATTTACAGTTTTAACTAACAAAAGAGTCTCAAATCTTAGCTCAATTGTGCCATTCAGCATATCATATTAACTTATCTCGCCTATAAAAGGAGTCTAAAAACTTAAAATGCAAGGCAGATTCCCTAGGCAGAAGGAAATCAACAAACCTAGACTTACCTCTTCATGATCCATCTATGATGTGCCTTACTTAATGTGCCTAGAGGGCATACCAGAAAGCTCCCCACGTTTCTCCGAACTTCTGGGTGTCAGTTTGCCGTTTCTCAGCAAAGGCAATGCCCACTCTGATCTCTCTGATGCTCTCTCTCATGCTCTCTCTCAATGTCTACCTTCTCCGCTTCTTGGCATGCCTCTTCTTGTTCTTCTTTCTTTGTCCACTTCTCCCCGCTCCATTAAAAAGAATATTGCAGACGGATTCGCAGAGAGAGAGAGAACAGTTTATATTTCTCGAACCCATCTGCAATATTCTGGCCTCTTGGAGTACTTCCGTAAGAAGGCAGAGCCACGGAGTGTACCACTGGACAACCTCTCCCCCTTTCTTCCAATAGGAAGAGAGGGTGTGCATGGAGGCTCCGCCTTTTGAGGAAACGCTTCAGGAGGCCTGGTTAATAGAGGTGATACCAGGGTGAAGCAGATGATAAGGAAAGATGACAGAAGAGCAAAAAGAGGCAAGAGAAGAAGTGGAGCTACACAAAATGAAAATCCAGAGCTCTCTGCTTTGTTCTCATTGTTATTTTTGTACATTAGAAAAAATTAACTATATTGGTAGATTTCGTTAAATTTAAAATAAAAATCATACGAATCCAAATCTGCAATTATTTTCCTTCCTCTTACTCTACCCATACAAAGGCTGACTGAACAACAACCAGGAACTTAACAACAGGGGAAAGATCACCTTAATGGGAGGAATAGCTATGCAGATTCTGAGAACAGGTTAAGATACCAAGGGATACACATGAAGTGACTATTTAATACACATGTATTGCTCGGTGTGATCTGTAAGCACCATTACCTATGTTTATTTTGCATGTAGATCTGTAAGTGCTTGATATTAGGACACGTGATAGAAACTGCTTTAAAACAACTTGATTCCTTTAGAATAGGAACCTTGTATTGTGAGAAATAATTGTCTGGATTTTTTTTTCTCGCACACCTGCAGGGACAAAGCACAAAACGATGGTTGAGGCTCGAAATGGAAGTGGTACCATAAAAGCCTTTCCCCGAGCAGGAATAAAAGGCAGAGTGCCTATAAACAAGGGAAGCACAGGCCTGCAAAACAAAACATTTCACTGTGAAATATGTGACGTTCATGTCAACTCTGAAACACAGCTTAAACAGGTAAAGAGGGACATCATTCAAAATAATACATTTGCTGGACTATTCTTTTGGCTCCTATCTTCCCAATATTAATCCATTTTTTTTTTTATAAAATAGAGCTATGAAGTTTCATAAATATCATGCAGCCCAATGGTATAGCAAATGTACAGTTTGTCTACTCTTTAAGGAAATTTGGTGATGTTTTTATTATGTTTATTTTACTCAATTTTCCCTGTTTTTGCAAAACACTACACATAATTAATAATTTAATAAATGACAAATACTACAGTTGAAGGTGACATTTTATTTTTAATAAACCAGGCAGATATCCTAGGGGTGTTTAGCTGGTAGGGCTTCATACTTACCAATACCGCTGCTCCAGTGGCAGATTCAGCGGCCACTTACTGGATATGTGTGAGTTTAAAAATGCAACATACAACCATGCAAATCCGTCCTGGGGCTACACGCATGTTGTTTTGCAGCCGTTCACCATAAAGTACTACAGCCACCTAGTTATCACCAGCCCGGCCCTGGTTAGAGATTTATCTGGGATCCTGGGCTTTATTTTATGCGAGTCTGCATCCTATTGATAGCAGATTATATAACTTAGGTATTTACATAAGATATTTATTCACCAAATTTACTTTCTTACTGCATTTACTGTCTCTGTAAAGATTGTTGTGACTTTTGGGCTGTAGAACACTGTACAATGTAGAACACTTATACCCAGTGGACATTGTTATCGCCTAGAATAGAGGGACATTGGGGAGAAACGACAAACAGTTGGGTTGAGGTTACAAAGACTTACTTCCCTCCTAAAGAGAGACACTTGGGAGGTATGGTCTAGAGATTTGTCTAACAACAAAGCGTTACGCAGCAAATTGTGGTTTATTTAAAAGAAGAAGTTATAAAAACACAGATGATCGCTTTTTAAATTTAAATATGATTATACAAAAAGTTGATAGATTCTATTTAACTGCAAATATGAGCATTCACATGAATACAAACTACTACTTGTAATAATAATAATTTGCATATATAGTGTTTTGGTGGCTGGATAAGAAAAAGGAAATAAAAACATTAAAGAGAAACATTGTAAAATAATATAGCATAACAATGAAACAAAAAAAAAGAGATTTAACTATTTGAGTGCTGGGTTTAGCCCCCCCCTTTAGACAACCTCATAAACAGCTTCTACTTTTTTCAGGACAAGATAAATTACTAATAGTTACTGGGAGCTGTAGTTCCAGATTTTTAAATCAGGCACTGTGTACCCCCACGTAAGGATCCCCTAAAAAGGTCCATGACCCCACTGTCTGGAAAACTGGGCCGGTTGAGTATCTATGGCATTGTGGCCTCTAATCATGTTTTGTTCTAATGTTCAAATCGCAGAAAACATACAGGTACACCAACCAAGCTGTACGTTTATACCAAACCATTTTATTTTATTTGCATTTGAGGTAAATGCTCTGATCCAAAGGAGAAAAAAATTAAAGGCAAACTGTAATTTACTTCACAGGAAATGTGAAAATAGCTCTGTTATTTACTGCCATAAAACCAACGAACCACGTTATATATTTTTTGTGTTGGCAGTTTAACATTTAATAATCGCAGATATTTGTGGCCTATTTACTCCTGAGTGCCATTGTAAATGGAGTTGCACTTTTCGCAAAAATGATTTAGTTCATATATTTAATAGAGTTTTCTGATTATTAGTTTCCAATTACTCAAACTGAAGTGGTGTTTGTGTGGTTGTTCCAATTAGTGTGTGGGCTTTAATAAATCATACTGTTACTGCCAAAGTAAACTATATGAAAATACTAAAACCAAGTGAAATGTAAGGAAGAAAACTGAAAATATAGGTGATACAAGGGCATTTCTAACATTTACAAATATAATGCTTTTAGCACATTTTTTCAGCATTTTCATTTTGCACTACAAGAACATGTACAAAAACCTCAACAAATGGATTAGATTTTTTTAAATTTAAAGCTAGTAACATTTAGAATGTTTTACCCACGGTGCCCACCACCCTTTGATTTAAAAAAAAATACACAAAAATATTCTGCTTAAATGGATATCAAACAATTGTAAACACAACAAAGGTTTATCAAAACCAAATTGTGAAATATAGGTGTGGCACAATTATTGGTATCTCTATGAAATCATATGAAGTATTTGAAGGATATTCCCATGATTCTTTACATTTTTAGTATACCTGAGTAACTAGGGACAGGAAATTGTTCAAAGATGACTTCCTGTTTCACAGGGGTATAAATATCAGGTAACACATAGGCCAAATTCCCTTAGTCATTCATCGTTAGTAAGACCAAGGGATTTAGCTGTGAGGTGCGGCAAAATGTTGTTGAGCTTCACAAAATGAAAGTACCCATTTCCACCATCAGGGCAATAATTAAGAAGTGCCAGTCAACTGGAAATGTTGTGTATCAACCTGGCAGGGGACGTGTGTCTATCTTGTCTCAACGCACTGTGAAGAGAATGGCTCAGGTGACTAAAAAATCTCCGAGGATCAAAAAAGTTTCAATAAAAACATCTCTACTCAACCATCTTCAGTATGCCAGATACTCTCATGGGGTCTCTGTTCCTAATCACACACCCTGTGATCAGGAAAGAACAGGGCTGCAGAGCTGTGTTTCATGGTCAGTCTGTGATCATCAGGCAGGTAGACCAGAGTGAGGAGAAACAAAGTAACAGAAATATTAGGACACACCTATATATATATATATATATATATATATATATATATATATATATATATATATATATATATATATATATAATTATAATTATCTGCCATCAAATATAATTATATGCTGTTTTCTCATTGTACATCCTTTGGAATATAATGGCACTATATAACACAATAATAACAATAAGTATATATTTATATATGTAAGGTTTACATACATTTATAAATGCCATAACATAGGGTTTTTTGTATAAAACTATAAAATGTAGGGTTTGGGAAAAGTGGCAGACCTCTTGTAATTTACTGTGTAAGATAAAGTGGCAGCAGCATGTAGGCCAGTAGTGAAATAGTCTTTTTATAGTTCTATATTTTTTTTTAAAATAAACCAGTATCAGGAAAATTATATATCAAAAGCACTATAAACTTAAAATGGTTTTGACTTCCATAGCTACAAGGATTGCAAAGAAAAGTTAATGCATCTGATAAAACATATATTTCTTCAATGTTCCCTTTGTAAAGATTCAATAGAGACAACTACAATTCAGTCTTTGTAGAGTATGTGTTTTCCTTTTTGTTTGGTTGACCTAGAAGAAAAAGTTATGTTAAAACAATTTTTTTGTGTACAACGACTTAATTTTAAAAGTTTTTTTTAATCTTTTCTCTAAAGAAGAGAAACGACACACATAAAACCTATACACAATCCTTATATTTGGTGAACCTGACTTCTTAGGCTCAGTAAACTTGTGATCAGCAATGTGTTTATGTAGGGTCTGACTCAGGGAAACGCAGAGTCACCAAGGGACTCACCATTGTGGTTGCCATTGTCACTGCTGAGTAGACTTGTGCAAATGGACCAAAAAATGATTCAGACAAATAGTTTTCTATTTTCATTTCATTTCCTGCCCTTTTGGTTTGGACTTTTTTTTTACATTCAAAAACGAAATTCATGTCACTCACCAGGATTCATGCTCTTTCACACTCTCGTTCACATTCTCTCACACTCTCATTCTCTCACGCTCTCTCTGAATGTCTCCCTACCTTCTATGCCGACCACTTCTGTGTCCCTAACTCCTTGCCCCACAACTCCCATTTTTCCCTTACATTTTAATGTTTTTCTATCTTATTTATTCTGTCTTCGACAGCTGCTCTTTGTTTCTTCTTTCTTTATCCGCTTCTCTGTGGACATGTCCTCCTAGTGAACTTCCTCAAAAGGGCGGAGGCTCTAGGCACACCATCTCCCCCGATTGGCAGAGCGGGGGAGAGGCTGTCCCTGTGGCTCTACCCTTTTGTGGAAGTGCACAGAGAGGACAGAATAATGCAGATCGATTCGCGGCGAAAGGGAGGTGCAGAAACACTTCTCTTTCTCAGCGAATTTGTCTTCATTATTCTGGCCATCTGGAAGTTCACCAGGAGGTCATGGCCACAGAGATATGGATGAAGAAAGAAGAAATAAAGAAAAAGGAATGCTCTGACAGGGGTAGTAACAAAGTCCCTGTAATTGGAGTCAGTAGGAAATAGGTTATTTTACAATTGGAACCTTTTCTCCTCATTGGCAGCCGAGGCACTAAGCATTGATAAATAGGGTATCTGCACATATTCAATCACATCGTAATAAATTGTCTCTTTATGGGAACGTCACCAGTTAACTATTAAATGCTTGCCTCACCAGGATGGTTTCTGCTGGTTTTTGGTATAACACAATAAAAACAATGACTTCAAAACTAGGTAATAAACCTTTAAACCAACGTGAATTCTAAATGACGCTCAAAAAATTTAAACAAGCCTTCAGGTTTAAATTAATGAAGATAAGTGATTTTTAGATTCTAATGTTTTAGTGAGGGGTGATTAAACTTCTGTTTTGCAAGGGGTTATGTAGGAGTTGTCAGTGGCTATAAGGTCTATCATAAGAAAAGTGGAATTGTAGTGTCTAAAATTTCCACTGGATCTTTCAACTGATATTTTAGACTTTCAGTACATGCAGACTGTGTTTTTGTTTTTCACTGTGTCATTATTATGTATAAAATCAAATAAAGATACTATATTAAAAAAAAATCCCACACTTAGATTCAAAGTAACCATTGTTAAATACAATATAGTCTCCCTGTGGGCCAGCGGCCCCATCAGTGACCATGTCAGCTCCGTGGCAAAAAAAATAAAGTGTGGGTGCCAGGTGGAGACAAAGCGAACAGAAGAAAAAAAAAGAAAACCCTGTCAGTATTGCTGAGTTTGTCTCTGTGCACTTCCGCAAATGGGTGGAGCCTCAGGGGCAGCCTCTTCCTCATTCCACCAATAGAGGGAGAGAACGGAGTGAGAATAGAGGAGCTCCGCCCTTTTGCAGAAGTTCATCAAGAGGCTATGTCCATGTAGAAGCAGACAAAGAAAGAATACACAAGGTACAGCAGCAGTCAAAAAAAGAAGACAGAAGAATAAGAAGATGCAAGAGAAGAAAGGTGGCTGCAGGGCAAAGAGACAGGGAAAGTTGAGAGGCATTCAGAGAGAGCATGAGATAGTGAATGTGATTGTGTTAGTGTCAACTCGTTACTATAATGGTGTAATAAAGTGCTATGGGAAACATGGATTTTAGTTCTTGATTAGACTGTTCCTTTCAAAAACAGCACTAGTCTTAATTATAAAAGCCTTAATGCAATAGTGTGTTACGTGTATTTTCCGATATATGATGTGATTGGTAAAGGGTACTATGTACTATGTACTTTGCCAGCATTGTACATGCTTATTTTCTGTTATAACAGCAACACCATTGTAATAATGTTTACTACTACGTATACTATGTCAATTACACAAATATATATATATATATATAATTACAATAGTTTGTGATATAATGTTTTTTTATTAATTTGTTATAGCACATCAGTAGTAGAAGACACAAGGACAGAGCAGCTGGGAAGCCACCCAAACCGAAGTACAGCCCCTACAGTAAAATTCAAAAGACAACTGCTCCTCTTGGGGTAAGTGAATTGTAATATAACAATATTGTTATGTAAACCTGTAAACTGTATGGAACAGTTGTATAAAAAACCACTTGTGGCTCAGCTATTGTTACTCCTAGACACTTCTATTTCACAATATTTGTACTTACAGTACAATGGACCAGGGCAAATCTAACAAGGCAAAAGGACCTCTGCCAAAAGTGGCATCCTATGAGAGTACCATGTCACCGAGCTCTTTACTATAAGCCATTCTACTGCCATCATGCAGATCCAGAGAACAGGACTTCAGTTCATACACACAAATTGGGTCTTAATTCTAGGATATGATAGGCTCAGTTTTCCCGTCCATTACATTTTAAGAATTATTAGATGCCACAATATCTTGTGGTCATTTTCTCAGTTAGTAAACTGTACTATTAGGTAAATCAATTCCTTGGTCATCGGTACAAAAGATGATAGAAACTGCAATGACTAGTATGGTCCATAAATTAGAAGCAGGTAAAAGCTTACTGTATGGCACTCACACACAGCATAGATTATCTATGAACTTAAGTGATAGTGAAGCCTCATAACAAATGAACTATGTGTTTAAGTGCAGTATTTGTTCATTAACAAATTGCTTCTGCTAAATGATGAATTAACCAGAGGTTTGCATCATCCAACAGATAGTTCACAACATCTTAGTCATGGTTGTGGCAAAATGTATTTTGATATATATATATATAAATTGTACAGTAGCAAAAGTATTAGCAGACGTACACTGCACATATTTATAGTAGCAGAAATTCTACAATAGACAGATATAATGGTAGCAGGAAAACAAATGATCTCACCTTTCATTAATGTGTTCGGCTAAACATTGGCATTAAAATAGCTGTAAGGGTCCCCAAACCTAAGAGAAGCTGGTGGGTGCTCCTTTTTTGTCACCACCCAGCTTTGATTGTTCATTGACAAAGATTATGCTTTCACTGTCTAATTAACACCTCCTAGGTGAACTATTCATTCTATTGCATCTTAGTATTCAATGGAATACTATGTAATATACTAAATTGACTCGCCCCATACTAAACAAACACATTTAAATATTCATTAAGTAAAGAAATGGAAACAAAAAAATCTTTACAATATTGTACACAAGCTGTTTACAGCTGTATTAATGTAACTAAAATGCGTCCCATTTGTGCAATTATTAATAAAACACATGTTATTATGACTTTAAAAGAGCAAAGAGGCAGCTCAGTAGCTGTGGCTAAACTACAACTCCCAGGATTCTCTGCCTGAATTAGACTTGGCAAGGTCTCATCATGGGAACCATAGTTTAATAAACATTGAAGCGGAAGTGATGCCTGTATGATACAATAATCAAATAACTTCATACCCACCAAATGTCCTGGGTATGATGCGACTTTCCCAATGTATGATCTATATCCACCAGCCCCCTTTTTATGTCTCCAGTGTCCTGATGTGTTATACACATGCTAGCAGAATAATGCAG
The DNA here is from genome assembly GCF_027358695.1 of Spea bombifrons. Taxonomy (NCBI): domain Eukaryota; kingdom Metazoa; phylum Chordata; class Amphibia; order Anura; family Pelobatidae; genus Spea; species Spea bombifrons. The sequence goes on along the minus strand of NC_071091.1, from coordinate 25,573,495 downwards.
TGTCAGCATAAAAATGGGGACGCTTCTTGGTCTTCTCTAAATGATATTTTACCCTTTAGGCAGTTATTAAGTAGGCTTGGTTTTCGCATTAACAAACCCTTTGATAGAAATAATTATCTTTAAAGAACATCTTTTCAACATTCACAATCATCCCATGGAAATAGCTGTAGCTATTAAAACATACTGCATACAAGAATGGATTTTAGTTCTCCAGGGTGTTACACTGTAAAATTGAGATAAGCACTCTGTAAAGACAATTTTCTCTTATCTAAATATAACATGTCTGCTAAAACAGTTTTCCATGCTATTTTACTTAATACACTGTAACACTTAAAAAAAAAATCACTTTTCTTGGCTAATATAATAAATCTGATGTGCTTAGTGTTTTAGAAACAAAGCTTACTCCTTTCTATCTTTCTATCCAGGGAATCTGTATTTCAATTCTTACTAACTGCTTATTTCGGAGGGGAGTCCTTCTTCTTCTTCGCCTTCTTCCAAATTGCTCATTAATCTCAGAGAACAGAGGGAGTTTATCAAAGTCTGATTCCAACTCTGTGCTATGAAACAAGGTTACATATATCAATAGAAAGATCCACTTTCAGTGTCTACGAGGCAGGCATATAATCAGAATAACCTGAAAGTCTAATTGGTGTACAACTTTAAAAAGTTCAGCTACTACCCAGAGGATTTGTTAAGTTATTTTCTTGATTGAAACGTTCTCACTTATGGGTAGTTATACGAAAGAGACCTGAAGAAGTAATGTACTGTGCACACAATCAACTCCCTGTCAAATTAAATAGCCAATAAACTTTATTTTTCACACTTAAAAAAAATGAAACCTTACTAAGGTTTGACATTCATTAGTTTTTGAGTAAAAATACTGCATTACTTACATTACCTCTAACCATTTCCTGATGCCTGCTTTCTCCCAGTGAAGGCAATGGCAGTCTCCTGAGAGTGAAGATCCAACAACATGTTATGGACAGGTCCGTCTCAGAGAGAGAAAGCAGGTGGCAGGAAGGGACTGGAGGTCTATTTTGTAAGACCTTTATATAGAAAGAAACATTTCCTTACTATATGGTTTTGTTACAAGGAGAATGAAAATAAAGAGTTGCATGTCTCCATTGTCTCATTTTCCCCAGATCATGGATGTTACTGTTATGCACACTAGTTAAGGCTATGTAACAATGTTTACTGATTAATAAAAAGCACCCTCATATGTATATCATAGAACAGCCATCTTAACATCCCATTCCCAGGATCTGCACGATTATTTTTCCTCATCTATTGCCCACTGTTACGTAGCTGATTGATGTTGATTGAATGTTTGGTAAGGTTGGGGAGAAAAGAATTAGGAGAATAACGTCCTGTCACATGCCAAGCCTCATGTTCCTAAATACTGACAAGAAAATGAAAGCCCGTGAATAGCCAAGTTCATCTCCCAGGTCCCCTAATATCCCTAATAAATGCACAACACCAAGTATTTGGACCGAGAATGCCACAGTTTTTAAACAGAAAAAAATAGAACAACAATACCCAATATGAATGGATAAGCACAAAAAAACATTATTTGCATAAACATAAACGAAAACCATATCATAGCCTTCCCTGGCTATGTATCAACTATGTAATCCCCTGGAGAGATAAAGCCAATGTAAGACCCAGCAAAACCAGACACTCCACCTTGTAAACCCCTAGCCGCCAGACACCATCTCAGAGGGCCCACCATTTCCAGACCTACCGATTATTGCCACCAGCTGGCTAGCTGTTATAGGGACATCACCCTTAACTCCAGAACAAGTCTCAAAATCAGGTTAGAGCTCTCACCACTTACCAATTATAAGGGTGGCTGGGCGCTAGTCTTCTGTGCTGTCTTCCGCAAAGCCACCTAATCACCAGCCCCCTCCAAGACAGTTATACCCTTTTGTAAGATCAGGTAACCTTTAGATGACCTGGCTAGCTTCCTCTAGGCCCACTACCTGGAAAGGTTAACCCTTCATGGCTGTGCTCTCTAGCCCTGCCATGCTGCTCTTCTGCCTAGATGTCTCCAGGGCTGCCTCATGTATTGTATGCTACTATATGAAAAATGATATTAAAATATACCTTTTTGTATTTGCAGATAAAATTAGCATTTACGAAACAACGACTAAAGCCATTGAGTCCACGGATACTACCCAATCCACTGGCAGCTGCTGCGGCAGCTGCAGCTGTCGCTGTTAGCTCGCCATTCAGCCTCAGAGCTGCACCAACGACAACCCTATTTCAGACTCCAACACTTCCTCCAGCATTTCTTCGACCTGCACCTGGGCCAATACGGACCACCCACACACCTGTTTTGTTTGCCCCTTATTGAACTTTAAACGGGCTCATAGTACTGCAATAATGTTTTTTTTTCAAACAAAAAAAACAACAAAAATGAATGAACTATGCAGTGTTTATTTATAGTTTGATAAATATGTCAAGCCAGGACATTTCATAAATGAAAAAAATGAATTTAAGGAAGAAAGACTGTATTTTCTTAAATGAAATTTCATTCCTTAATGAGCAGCTTTTCTGTTGCCGTGACCTGTAGATAACAGTCCATTTCCTTGTCAATGTCTTTCCTGCTTTCTTATAACAACTTTCCATTTTGTTAAGGGCATTATTAAATTCTAATGTACATAAAAGGACTCATTCTGTTGTGTAAAGAAGAAACACTGTGAATAGCCATCATACCAATCATGCAAAGTCCCCAATTATTCAATACTGTGGATGTCTTGTAAAACATTTGTGCTATGCCTTCCCTACGTTAACGTTTTAACCAAGAAGGAAAGAGAAACAACATGCTGTCTTACAATCGTAAGCATTTCACAGAAAATAATGAAATATTGTCGTTAAGATATTTGTGGTTAAAAAGTCCATTTCTGTCCTCAATAAGAAGTGTATCGCATCTTTTTTTAAAAATCAAGGGGGGGGATTATTGTTCGTTCTAGTCTTAAAAATACTGCTGTATTATGGAATGTTTTAAAGTGGATGAAATACAGTATGTATGACGTGTGCCATATATAAGATAATGTGCTGTTTAAAATGTTTTATGTACATTACATTGTTTTCTGTGTTATTGCCCTACGTTCTCTTGTTACTTGGTCTTGCTGCAAAGAAAAAAATGTTTATACCAAACCTAAAAAAAAAATGCCAAATTAAAGTTAATATGAGGTTTTAGTAAGATCTTTTTTGGGTAGGTCATACAAGGTCACCTGCCAACAAGACAATATAAATTTTATATATATTGTGTGGCTGAATTTTTTTTTGCTCTAGCATTTGCCCACAAGCTTAGCAATTAAGTATAAGCAATCGATGTACATTATGAGGTACTTTAACATTAATGCACACTATACTATAAAGTAATGTTAAGAAAGCAAGAAATATCAAAGCAAAGATGCCCCTTAATTACTATGTATAGGTCAAAATAAAAAAATACTACCAGAAAGATTGCTAGATCGGAAATAAAATTATAGACCCCCCCCACATATATATATATATATATATATATATATATGCATAAAAGCATTATGCTGACTATGTCACACTATTAACAATGTCAATAAAGACCAAATGATCTCTAAATCTTCTGAAACAGTTCAGGTTTATATGTGTAGCCAAGTGGTCAATCCCTAGAAAATGGCACGATCAGGTACAAATTATTAATATGTTGAAGAATCTCTCTCTTTATGGAAAATTTCAGTACTATGTAGATGGACCTTATCCTTAAAATGATGATTTTAAAATAAATAGATTCTATGTAATAACAAGATTATCTTGTAGAAGAAATAAAATGTGTCATTGCTACTTCATAACTTTATTATCTCTGTACATCTGTTGCTCAAGATGTTATTTCTTCTATTTTTTTATACATCTGTTTAATTAGTTATATATCTTCATACTGCAATCTACCACCGGCTCCACCAAAATCACAAACAATTAAATATAGAAATATTATGAAATACTGTTTCAAATACTAGATCTTTTCATTTTATTTGCTATGGTATTTTGACATGCTGCTTAACTGTATTTCCTATTTTTTTTTACAAATACTTTTTATTTTATGGCTATTGGCAAAACAAGATAAAACAATTCAAATTGATAAATCAGAATTGTTTTTAGGGCTTATAGATTTGATCATTAAAAAATAAGATTAGAAATGGACTAGAGCTAAACGTTTAGAATGTGTATAAAAATAACCAGTATAAAATATTAAAACCCATTGATTTATGTGCCATAAAATCAGCCTTAATCGTTGTGTTTCATTTCATTTAGAGCCATCAGTCAGCATTCAATGTTCCCTAATTGGTCACTAATATCCACATAAGGATATGTGTGACGTTTTGACTAGGCAGTTGGGAAACATGTTGATGCTCTTCAACTGCAGCTCATCCCAGTCTGTTCCTAACAGGAATTGGGTTGTTATATTGGCCTGGCGCTGCTAAAGCTCACTAAGAGCTACCAAGAGTTTGAACTGTTATATAATTAGTGAATCTGAAAACATTTAGGCCCGTCAAGTTAAACCAGTGCCAGCCACTCTACTATAAACACCCTATGTGACATTAAACATAGGCATTGCCTCATTCGACTAGGTTTTACAGATTAAATCCAGAGCTGACATAACACTCCATGGAGCCCCTAATCAAGGTACCAAACTGGAGCCCTCTTCCAATCGGTTTACATCCAAAGCAATTTATTCCTACCACACAAGACCTCAACGTTTAAGCTTCTATTACCAAGATGGGCTGGAGTCTGTAAACTCATTCACAAAGCCTGCTTGAGTGACACAGCAAGCATGGACACAGATACTATTTTACTTTAAGGATATTTACAATTGTGGCCAAAAGAGGCAAAACTAGCACACTGAAATGATTAGATATGCTTCTAAGTTGCCTTCTGATTTATATTGCTTGCTTTACATATAATATATAGACAGACTGAACTGTAAAATTGGAGACTTGAGAGAGCGAAAGATCTGATTTATTTTGAACTTTTGTTTTTATTTTAAATTTATACTTTTGTAGAATTTTGAACCGAATATGTTACACAGACTTATGTTTAAGTTATGTAACACAAGGTGGTAGAAATGCGTAGTTAGCATTTCATGTCTTATTAGTAAATGTGCTTACAGCGATGAAATATTGGCATTTCTGTAATATCTGAATTTGAAGAGCACGCGGCTATGTGGTACTGTTTCTCAAGTTAGTTCCAAATGATTTCCTTTAGGCTAATCCTGAATTAACATTTGGGACTAGTTTAGTAATTAATCCTCTAATTAACCTATGCTGAAAAGGGTCAGTTCTAAATCCTGTCCTGATTATCTGCATCTGAGATTTTTTTTTCATTTGTATGCGCGAAATTAAATAGGGATGAATCATTCTATAAGAGTGTGTCCTGATACGTGTGCACTTGCAATGTCATGCATTTCTATAACAGTAACTAAGTACAGGCAATCCTTAAGGTTATGTTCCTGACCTAGGGTCGGATGCAATATTTTAATACAGAAGTACTAAGCATGCAATGTTTTCTCTATATATTCAATGTTTATTATGGTTTTCTACACATACATGTCATATCCAGTGCAAGGATTCCACATAAGTGGGATGCACTGATTTCCAGTTGGTGGGATTTTGCAGCATTAAGTATGTGGATGGCCAGTATTTTTTTTATTTGGATATTGGCATGGTCATGTGGTACAACTGGACTGCAACAGATCTGTCTCTTATGTTGGAAAATATACCACTGAGGTCCATTGCGACTCTGTTCCGTCTTGTCAGCTATTAATTGAGCATTTTTGTATCAAAATATGTATCTTTTGCCAGTGTTCTGACTTAAGTACAATAATGACTTCTCTTCCCTATAATAGTGCGTAATACGGTTCTCTGCACATTCGTAACTCATTGATAGTTTAAGCATACAATGTTTAATTAGCTATATTAAAGCCATAAAGAATATTTCATCCAAAAAAGAGGATGGCATAGACATGTTTGGTAAAAAACATGATAATTAAAAGGTGTATGTATGTTGTGATACATCATGATGTAACATACAATCTAAAATAGAGGCAAAATACGTTGATAAAAAATGAAGAATTGCATGTTCGGTTACAGCGAGTAAACACAGTGGAGTATTCTGGCCTAGGGTGGTAAGCCAAGGTAGCAGCAGCCCTTCTGCTGCATAACAGGAAGCCAATCGCCCTGGACTACTCAAATTAGAGAAAAAGTAAATTTAGCCAAAAACGTATAATACACAAATTAGAAAAATTGTAACGTATTATCTCTGAAAGCTATACGTTGAAGACTAGGGCAGAGAGGCAGAACTGATTATAGTTAATCAGACTAAAATGGTCACAGTGCTTATACAAAAATAATAATGGTAACAAGAAGACATACAAATAGTGAATACACAACCGTATTCAAATAAATAAGGATTAAACACAGAAGACTTAAGTGATAGCAAAGTGAAATAATCTGTGGGACTCTCCAGATGTTGACAAAGTCACTTGACAAAATTAACTGAAGAAATTCCAGGAAATTCATTGTTTCCCTCAGATTACCATTTTTATAGGAATGATTTTAATTTGTCTCCAGAAGTCTGCCCATTTGGTGCTTCATGGGAGGTGAGTGTGTAGCCCAGGCTCTGTACGGCACAGTTCATAAATTAGGCCATAAAACAGCAACTATTGAATGATATTTTAAAATGTCATATTTTGTTGTTATGGTAACTTGTGCATTCATAACTCTGGTTGTTGGTGTGCCCCACGTTAGGACCAACGTATAGATACCAGATTCCTGATACACCAGTATTTGCATAACATGTGTAGGAAGTGAAGTTGAGGGGTTCTATTCACGAACTGGAGAGTTTACAGGAACGTTGTTTCATCTCCAGGACTTCAGAATGGATTATGGAGGTCCAACCTCAGTGGGCTTATCCTCCAGGGCAGAGCTTAAATGGCCCTATTTATTGCATAGATAAATCAGTAAGATTTCTTTGAGGTCTCCTCACTCAATGAATCATGCATTATGCAGGGCCAGCTAAGACTTTCTGGGTAAAAATGTAAATTAATGTTGACCCTTCAATGAATTTAGGACCCAAAAATCCAAAAGCAAAACAGACCATATGGTACTTTGTCGATGACAACATTAGGAAAAATCGACTTGGGAGTTAGTATTTCAAAATACTTAAAGGTAAGCCAGCAGTCTAGTGGGCAGACCTCAGAGTACTGCGCCCAGCTCTGGAGAATACTGTGTCCCGAAATTCATTCAGATGCAGGATCACTAAAATAGTAAATGATCTTACTAACAAAACATACTAATATTTAAAAATGCTTAAAAAAACCCTTAAGGAAATGCTTAAGGAAAACATTTTTTGACATGACATGATGCGCCAGAACTAACTGGCATGGTTTATAGCTGTAGGTGGAAGACTGAAAGGGTAATGTGGGAAAATGTTGGAGGATTCTAGCGTAAAGTTAGTAGACACCTGGAGTAAATTTCCAATGGAAGAAGCACAGACAAACACAGTTAATTAATTCAAGAAAGCTTGCGATGTGCATAAAGCTGTGTGAAATAATAAATAACTAAAAAGTGACTATCCATCTACTATTGTCACTATGTATCTATGTTCCATTGACAGGGATTCTAGTTTAAATAGTTTGCAGTCTTTCCTTGTCCACTATACTTGTGTGGCTCATTTGCTCTACACCATATATCAGTGCATGGATCTGCGTTATGTCACACAAATCTTGTTGCTGACTACTGCAAGCATGAAATGTTGATTATCACTTAAGGGAGGTCAAGATCAAAGTGACCTGGTACCTTTTCTTTTTCTACAAAGCACTGGACTGTATGCTCCATATTTTGACAGGCCTTATCCGAAATCAGGATCTTTGTCTGGTATGATAATAGATTAGAATCCTAATCTATAGATTAATAATAAATTAGAAACTCCTGATAGCAATATTATTATATAATTAAAAAAAATTATATTTATTTTACTTTCAGACAAAATGTTTCACATCTTTTCCATGTCTATTTTTAATCGTACTTGCTTTTTAGCTGTCAGAATTATCTTTATTGAAATCTTTGTCGACAATGTTAGCCAATTTCCAATCATCACGTTCTCCAATGTTTTTCTGTTTTGTAGAAACATTCTTTAGTTGACATTTTTTGTTGCTATGGAAGTTCATAAATTTACTCTAATGTTTGCCATGTCCAATTATTAGCAATAAAGCTCTCGCCCACTGTATGTGAATTCATTTATGTAACATAATTAAAAAGGAAAATTTGCCAATTTTTTTTTAAATCTTCTCTGCAAATAATAACACACTTATAGAGCACAAATCTGAATTAGATCCATGATTCTCTACCTGCTCCAAAATAAATCAAGTATAATTAAAAAATATTTTCTTTCTTGGCTAGAACAATTCCCTCAAGCACATGCTAAACTTTTAAGACTTTATTTTGTTTTAAATAACCCTTTGTTAATTCAGATTTTTGACACGTAATTTTGGCTCAATAACAAATAAGCTTCACAATGAAGTAACAGTTAACAAAGACTGTGTAAAGCTTTAACCTCTCATTAACATCCAGCATCTGTGGTTTTGATGATCAGCCATATTGAATTCCTCTACCTGTCCAATGACACAAGCTGGGCGATATACCAGGCTCGTTTTCAGAATACCCTCATTTATGGAGTAATGCTTGATGGATATGGGAATGATTAAAATATTTTTTACAATTGTGATTCTGTGCATGTCAACCCACAAAATGTTTTTAGAAGGCAGCTGGTATTGGATGTTCTCCATTTTTTTACCAAAGGGTCTGTGCTAGTGCCAGTAGCCTTATAATTGTGTTACTACAGCTTTGATACCAACCAAGTGACATGTGCATGTCTTCACTTCCTTTTTGTTTGGAAGACAGTATCATTTTATAGTAAAAGGCAGAAGGAAATCACTAACTAAGATTACCACTATTTGAGTCAATGGAAGTAGTACAGGCAAACGCAGTAAATTAATTATTTGGCTGTCCATAAACTTATTTTTAATCATAATAAGCAAAAAGTGATTCAAAAGGTTACACTATCCCTCTACTATTGGACAAAGTATTGGGGCACCTGACCATTACACTAACAGGGACTTTTATGACATTGCATTCTAAATACATAGAAATTAACATGTAGTTGTTCCGCCCTTTGCAGTTATAACAGCTTCCACTATTCTGGGATGGCTTTCCACAAGATTGTGGAGTGTTTCTGTGGGGATTTTCATCCAGTAGAGCAGTAGAGCACTGATGTTGGATGAGAAGGCCTTGCTCGCAATCTCTTTCCAGTTCATCCCAAAGGTGTTCAATAGGGTTAACGTCAGGGCTCTGTGCGGACCAGAAAATTCTTAGAGTTTTCTGTGCGGCCACACTAAATTCATTTTTATTTACTTTATTGACATTGCTTTGTACACTGGGGCACAGTCATGCCTGAATAGAAAAGGGCCTTGGTCTAAACATTTTGCATGTTGGAAGCATAGCATTGCCCAAGATGTGTTTGTATGCTGAAGCATTAAGATTTCCCTTCACTGAAATGGGCCCAACCCTATCAGCCCCCATACAATTATCCTTCCTCCACCAAACTTTACAGTTTGCACAATGCGGTCAGGCAGGTAACGTTTTCCTGGCATCCACCAAACCCAGACTCGCCCATCAGACTGCCAAACAGAGAAGCGTGACTCATCACTCCACAGAACACATTTCCACTGCAGCGGTGTGCTTTACACAATTCAATCCAATGTTTGGCATTGTACTTGGTGATGTGAGGCTTCCATGCAGCTGCCCAGCCATGGAAACCCATTCAATGAAGTTTATGCTGCACAGTTTTTGTGCTGATATTAATGTCTTTGGTCATTTGGAACTCTTCAGCTATGGAATCCACAGAGCTTTGGTGACTTTTACACACCATGTACCTCAGCACTAGGTGACCCCGCTCTTTGACTTTATGTGGTCTTCTGCTTCCTGGCTGATTTGCTGCAGTTTCTAAATGCTTCCACTTTCCAATAATACCACTTACAGTTGACCGTGGAATTTTCATGGATGAAAGTTCACTAACAGGCTTGTTGTAAAGGTAACATCCATACTTAAATTCACTGAGCTCTTCAGAATGACCCATTTTTTCACAAATGTTTGTAAATGCAGACGTTATGCAGACCATATAGTGTATGTAGCTATGTTCCATTGAACATATCTAGTTTAAATACTTTGCAGTTTTTCCTTGTGCACTATATCTGTATGGGCCATTTGCTCTTCAACATATATCAGTGCATGGATCTGAGTTATGCAACACAAATCTTGTTGCTGACTACAGCAAGCATGAAATTGATTATCACAAAACTCAAGAGAGCTTGAGATCAAAGTGACCTGGTACCTTATTTTCTACATAAAAATGTAGGAATGCTTAAGACTGCTCCTGTAGAGCCAAATCCCGTGCTCTGAACAGTGTACTATATATTGCAAATCTAAATTAGATTAATGATTTTCTACCTGCACCAAAATAAATTAAGTATAATTAAAACAATTCTTGCCTAACACAATTCTCTCAAGCACACTTTTAAAACTTAATCTAGTTTTACCTAACGATTTGTTAAAAACAGTATACTGATCCTTTATTGAAGGTAAGGTTGATATCCTAATGTCAGCTACTTTGGCCATTTTTTCTAAATATATACCAGTTTTATATTTGTCCACATATTTATTTGTATACGTATTTAAATAGATGTGGAGTGTGACAGTTTATCTTGAACCCTATACATTTTAAGAATAAAACCTGTTTTGGAGTAGGTCATGATTCATCGATGGAATATTTTTGTATTTTAATCATATGTAGCCAGCACTAAGAATACTTCTGCTCTAATTCCATTTGTAGCTATTAAAGGCTGTTGCAGATGTCAAACAAATGTTCGATGGAGCCAACTATTATAACTGGAACTCTTTGTTTTGGTTCCAAAACCATGGGAGTCAGGGTCAGCCAGATGCTACCTTAATGCAAGTGCTATACTGAGTGATCAGCACAAAATACAAAGAAAAAATGGTACTGACAGAACAATTGCAATTTTCATAAAAACCCATTAGAGGAAAATCATCACCTTACATAAACTGAAGCTAAATGAATACATTTAAAGGAATACATTGCCATTTTGATAAATCCCATTCTATTTTTCTGCTAAAGGACCACTCCACTCGTATAAGTAAAATACGAATTGCTGACCATCCCCATGTCTCTAAATCCCCCACATTGGTGCTGGACGGGTAGACAATGAAAATCAACCAAATGCCAGAAAACAAATATTCCATACTGCACTTAATGACAGTAGACTGAAATAGTGGCAACTGGTTGTGCAGGAGCATGTATATACTCTTGTGCACCAAGTGGTCAGAAGGTGCATTGCACCCTTTTGCCCGTTGTTAAAGGTGACCTTGCTCCCTTGCTTCTCTTATAGCCCTTTAACCACTAATGCCTTCATCATCCATTTATCATCAGTAAATAGTTCTCAATTGACAGTGCTCTTTTGGGCATTCAATTAATTGCACCCCCCCCATACACACATCATCCAAGTTTATATTTAAAACATATTTGAAACACGAACAATTACCTCTGCAAAGTGGTGCATTTTTTGCATTCCTATAAAACAGGTTAAAAAAGCTCTTAATTTTTAACATCTGGCAAAATGCAGATCAGCTTGAAAATATTTCAGGCCTGCTAATGGAAACACAAACATTTCAGGGCAAAACTTTCACTTATCTGTAGCCACTGCACAGATTAAAAACAGATTAGTTATTTGTAAACTCCACGGGGCAGTTTGCAATGTTTGCATTTATTTTTCAGGCAAACATCTGTCTCTTTGTGGAAAACTGTGAATACCAATTGAACACCATGTAATAAAAAGAAATTCAAAATACGTGTGATCTAAGTGCTCTGATTTCAGTGTTCTTTTTTAAACTATTTTAAGATAATCTTATAAAAGCGAAATAAATATAATGTGGTGTTTCATTGCAAAATATATGATCCAACAAAGTTAAGGGGAAAACCTATTTGTGTTGTACTTTTTAAAATAAATTCACTAATACCACAAAAACATGTTTGTGCTTTAGATATTTTCCCCTGGTAACAAAGTTAAGTATTGAACCGTGTCAGTATACTTGGAAGCTTTCCAGGGTGGGCCACCTGGAGCTCTCCCTCTTCTGATGGAGTAGCTTTGGGTAGAGGCAGGGCAAGCCTAGAGGGCAAGCTGTACATATGGCTGGGGCTGGCCCTACATTGCTTGAAGAGAGATGAGGGAAGTGGAGTGGTGGTGCTTCTGACCCATGTGAAAGAGGGGAGTTACTCAGACACCTGGGTAAGCATGACTTCAACTGGAGACTCTGGGTCAAATATGGAAAGTTCTTAGGTAGGCCTGTCAGGATCTGTCATGCCAATGGAACACCACCTTACTGAAGAGGTTGATGCCCCAGCTGAAAAGAGTCCAGTAAAAGCAGTTCTCACAAGGAAATACTCTGGAGTCGAGGGGAGTGGTGACTTAGTACAGACACAGCGAGCAATTTCCCATAACTATGCATTTAAATATAATTGCAGGCTCAAATAATACAAATGTGTAAAATTAGGCCTACCAAACACGAGTGAGCATGGTGCAAATACAGTGTATTGGCTGTAAAGCGTTCCTTGACGTGGCGGGTGAGCTTAATTATACTTTGGCCAGTTCATATAACCAAAACCTCTCATTTATATTATATTCATATATTTGTTGTCAACTTTATTAGGGTGAGAAGCGCAGACAGTTTTTGTTTTTTGCTTATAAAAAGTTTACATACTTTTCAGTAAGTACATAAAAGCAACAAAAAAAGAAACACATTTCTTGAGCCCAATCTTCACTACGACATCAGTGAAAATCCCCAGACACCTTGTTAAAGGATTTACTTGACCACAAAAACCACGGTGGTTAATGTACAAAAACAATGTAAGGAAACCTCAGTGTCTATATATTTCATCTTAAGCACATTCAAATGCATTATATCTAAAAGACCACCTCTTTTGTTCTGTAAAATATGCAAATGTGTATATAAATATAGCACTTTTTACTTAGAAAAACCCTAAACATGCAGAACCAACACATTCTTCCTCCAGCTGTAATTTCTGCAGGAACATTTAAATTTCACTGCTGGCAGGACCGAAAAAATCAGCAAAACCAAGTGAACACAAGCAGAAAACACAGCTTGCGGATAATTTTCTGCATCGTAATTTCGACATGTTTTCCTCCTTAATTTAAAGTTACGACAGCATGTGCAATGTTACAATAGTCAATTGGTGAAAATATGCCTACTAGTTTTTATTTTTTTCTGAAGGAAGAATATAAGCAGTCTATATGCAAAAATTCCCACACAGTGAAAATGGGATCTACAGTCTATCCCTAATGATAAACAGATAATATAGCAGTTTAAATATAAAAAGCATACAGTTTATAAGAGAAATAGTCCTGCTCGCGCTTGAGCACAAAATGTTCTGTTTATAGACACATTTCGCGACAGATTTTTACCTATTCTGTCAATCTCCTGATAACATCCCAAGGAAAGCCTTGGACCACTGATGGTACACAAACCAGAGCCTGACCACAACTGTTTTAAGAGCTTTCAAATTACAAATCACACCACAATAGAGATACAATATTCAATTAAAGAATGTGACACTTAATACATGATTACTAACCAGGGGTATAAAATCATGTTTTTTTGTTGTTTTTTTTTCTTTCCTGAAATACCAAAACCATCAATAGTCTACTTTTACTGCTACGTGAGAAATGTCAATGTCAAGTGAATTCCCCGTCAAGTAGACTTCCAGTGTTTCAATGAGCCCTCTGCATTGCTCAGCTTCGTTGTACATAGCCATGTAAAAAAATTTCTTTCTTGCTACCTGCTTTTTTTTATATAACACATTTAACACATTTACTGATGGTGGCATCACAGCACCATATACCCGTTGTGTGATTCTAGAACACTTTTGTTCAGCTACAGGTCAGAGGTTGTACAACGAGAATCTAGTTTAGCCCTCTGGTTGCCAATAAAACATTTGATCCTGTTTTTAGTAAATTAATGTTATATTTTCAAATTTTAATTTAAATCAATTTCAACCTAAGTTGCTAGCATAACTTGTAAGGTTATACTTTCTCTTTAATAAGACTTGTTACAATAGGAAGAAAATCCAATAAAATCTCTGTACATTCGATATAATTCCATGCCGCTATATAGAAAGCAGACAGATGTATGACTTCCGGCACAAAAATAAGTCAGGTTTAATTGTGCAAATCCATTAATTGCCCTCTCTAACATATAAGCAAATAAACCCTAGTACATAGGTCATATTATTCTTTCCTCTTAGGGTTTAATCACATTTAAACGGCACTACAGTTTGTAAGGTGTCTTTTCGGTTTCCCTGGCAACAACTTTTCAGGGCCTGCTTCGGTGTCACATGACAATCTAGTGTTTCCAGTTTAAATGGCTTTTTTTTTTTTTTACAAAATTTTGAATATGCCGATAGTCTCTGTATTTTATTCGTTTTTTTTGTGTTTTGACAATACTCTATATGAATTTAGGAAGCACAGAAAAACCATTGCACTAAAATTTACATTTTCGCTATAAAATTTCTAACAGAAACTTGTGTGTCGGGCTATGTTGGCAACGAGCAAGAACACGTTGATCATAATCTAAAAATGAATGCAATGGTGTTCTGTAGTCTATTATAGATTTTACCTGAAGGATAATATTTACACTACAGAATTACAGAAATGGGCAAGAGTCTATTTCTGCCAAATGTTACAGATGTTGCAGTTCTGTAAACTTTGTGACTGTGTTTGGCAGTAAAATGTGATGTAACACAAACCTATTGTGCTGGAAAACCAGCCATTCTCAATTCTGAAATATAGCCTGTTAGTAAAAATGGATGATATTGCCTTACATTTACGGTTTCCATGGCGGAAACGCTGCTACAGTTATGGGTGGTCTCATACACTCACACACATAAAGTACTAGTTGGGAAAGATATTTACACTGAATTCAACAGAATTGTAGCAATGTTTAAAGGGACATTCCGGTAATCGAATGCAATTTAATGCATATGGTAGCTGATTGACACCTTTAAATTATAATTGTCTCCCCTTTGCAGTTGCAAAGGGATTAAGCAAGATACCCTCTAACTGATTCCCCCTCGGATTGAGCTTTTTCGGTTTGAGAAGCCCAAAGACCACAAAGACTCTCCCGGGGAGCACAGGCAGGATAACCAGAATCAAGCTGTAATCAGGAAACCAGCGGTCAGGATAGTCATATAACAGAGCTAGAGCCGGGGAGCCAAAGAGTAGTCAGTGTCAAGCCAAGGTCACAATGGGAATAATACAACACAGGAATGCCCTAGAACAGGAACATGCTATGACTAGCACGGGTATCTGAAGGATTAGTACGCTGGCTCTACAGCCAAATTTTGCATTTGGCTTCGAATTTCAAAAGGGGTGACTTCAGATGCCAGGCTGAGGACTTGTGATGTCACTCTGTAACGTTGATATTCCTCCGAGACTGCGGGAAAACTCTAAGGACATGCAGGATAGTTATTATTATTATTATAATTATTATTATTACTAAAAATTACAATTGGATTTATACCTATAAAGCTAAGTAAAGCTAGAAAAATTAAAAGCCCTGTATTTTAGAAGTTTTCACAATTTGTCATGTCATTACTAGAACAAAGTCTTTCTATGTGCTACAATAAATTACTTCTAATTGCAGTATATTTTTTCATCTTCTTTTTCCTTCAAATCATTTTCTATTTATTATAATTACATCGCAGTAACATCTGAGTGTGTTTAAAAGCTTTTTGTGGCTTTTCTCATTAGGTTTACTGTAAAAGTCCACGACCTTTGTGACAAGTAGTTTGTTAAAAGTAAACTGAATTATACAACCAAGTGAGGACATCAGTCATTTGTGATATTTGTGACTGAAATACAATATCCAAAACAACACATAGTCATCTCAGACCTGCTCATCTGCACAGAAATTCAAACATTTGGATGACATTGCATCATGCTCCAGGGTAGAGCGTGTCAGGCACAAATGTCAAACTATATATTTGGAGATACTAAATTTAACCACTTCACACCATTTCATATGCATTTTCCCTTATTATTTTTTTGAAAGCAATGTTTTTTCTCTAAAGCCATGTCAGCTGTATCTCAATTTTTAGTAGTCATCAAACCCACAGTTATAATGATACAATATTGTTAATCATAGATTTCTGAGATTTCAGAAGATAGTCTACAACATTATAATGTTCCTCTACTGGATTTCTGATCTTGCTCAGCAAAGTGGTTCTATGAGTGCATCCAACTTCTGGAGATATGGCTCTGAGATAGGAACACTCCTCCGCATCTTGTATGAAAGCGTCTTGATTCAATTCTTCTGCGCCCAATGCCCTTCTCACATGCCCTTTATATGTTCTTCTATTTGTTCTTTGTCTAGACTTTTCCTATCTGGTTCTACCTGGGACACTATTGGTATCAGGGACTTAGAAGTACCCTTTTCTTTGCTTTCCTTTGCTATGATCTACTTGTTTCTCAAGCGTTTCAAAAAGGGAATCACTTTTTGAAACTCGCATAACCTGGTTTCTTAATAAACCTTGCTGTTGAACCATTATTGTATAGTTCTAACTATACTGCAAACATTGGGTTTTTATACCTATACCACATCCTCTGTTTTCTGAATACATGTGCTCATACATGTAGAAAGAGAAGAAAGACCTAAACCAGACATTTCGATCAATAAATTACATCATGCCACATGCAGTTCTTGTTAAAAAAAAAAACACTCTAGATTCAAAACTACAAACATACACTTAGCAAAGAACGTAACACAAAGAAACTATGTGTAAAATTTACAAGGTATTATTCAAAAGGGAAAGAAGGGTCAAAACTAGACATGTTTACAGGCTTCTTCTAAAAAGTGAAAGAAGCATTAATAACAAATGACATTCTTCATTTATATCGTAACCATGTGCACCAGCAAAACATTACTTGGCAACGAACCAAGAAATATAATTTTGGGTAACTGCTTTCAATAAAGAAAGTATACAATGACATATGATCCGTATAGCCTACCAAATAAAATAAAACGCAGAGCATTGAAAACAAACTTTCAGGATTATGTAACTTTGACAACCAGAAATATTTTAACATGGTCTGAAAATAATAAATCCTTTATACAATCAAAACAAGATTTTTTTGTTTTGTTATTTGAATCTGAATAATTATCTGGAAAACTGCAGAAGAAACCATAAATTATATGTGAAAGCAATGGTTTTGCTAAGCAATAAGAAGTGTAAAGAATTAAATATTCATTTTAATATATATTTTAAAGGTGCACAGAGCTTTTGATGCAGCCTATGGAGGCAGTGCTGAGCTGTCAAAGCCTCCATATTGTAGGCCGATTGGGGAGATCAAAGATGTTCCCTGTAACTGGACAGTTATGCAGCCTTCCATAGCCCAATGGTAGCCCGAGAGGGAAAGATGCCCCCGACTTTGTAGTAGGGGATCACCAAGGCCTAGTTATGTCACTGCTATCTCTACAACTACAAATACATAATGCAGGGCTTCATTACTATTATAACAGTCGCAGACTTACCATTGTGCCCAACTAAACTTTCTGTCACCTAGTAGTTACAGGTCATTTATTAATTTATATATGTTTTGTAATATATGCTATGAGCATTTAGGTTCAGGTTTGAGGTCACAAGACAGCTCAAAGTGAGATTTAGGTTTCATAAAAATTGAGTAAAAGGTCTGATTTTGTACAGGTCATGAAAATATTTGCAAATCCATGGAAACAAATCAGACATGTTTTTTTATATTTTTTTTTGTATTATACCTTCATTAAAATTACCCTACTTTATTTACTACATGCATGAACAAGAACCATACTTTCAACACTATGTGTTATAAAAGCCGCCAGAATGCAAAGCTTGGTCAGCAAATGCCAAATCATTACTATGTTGATGATCAGCTAACGCCTTTTTCTTTTCTCTGGTGAACAGCATCTAATACATTAGCTGATTGCTGAAAATCTAGAAAGTCTGAAAGGAAATACCATATTATGCATGTCACTACTGTGGGTTTTTTTTTAATCTATCATTTACAAGCAATGAAGCAACAAGCATATAAAAAATGTAATCATCATGAGAGATAATGTTTATCACCAGTTGTACTCCTAAAGTGCAACAAAAATTTGTATGCTGCATTCTTTCCCTATCATTTTTGGCAGCAAATAAAGAAGAAACACAAGACAGAAAGGAGAAAAATGGCAACTGAAGATGATTTGGTTCTTAAAAATAAATACAAGTGCAGCTTGCCAACATTCTAGAGTTGTTGAAAGTGACACTGTATTAAATACTGTATGTATGACTACGGTATAAGGCAGAGTAGACTTTTTCTAACAATCTTTTTCGAGGTGCTGAGAAAAGGGTCATGGTTTAATGTTTGCTTTGTCTGTTCATGTTCACTCTGCTCCCACAGATCCCATGGATAACTCAGACACAAAGTCATTTCAATAATTTTATTTTGTGCTTCCAGTGCTTGGTAGACAAAACATTCTGGATTGAAATCCAGCTCTGTGTCATTGGTCTTCTATTAACAGGTAATTGGGATCTAACCCCAGCAGGAGTTCTGCATCAGGGTAGAAAGATATTCAGCTTTTGGCATAACTACATACAGCTTGTGTATAGCTTGTGCTATGTGTCTTCTTCAAATATACTTCAAAAAGTCATGGTTTGTTTCTATTCTGAACAAAAAAATATTGGGTCTTGGACACCACATATGTGCTGTGCATACAATAATAGAACTATGAAATACGGGGCTGGTATTCAATTATTTCTGGGGCTGGTATTCAGTTATTTCCAGGGTTCCATTTTATTCCCAGTCTGGCCCTATATATAAAGGGGTTGGAATCAAACAGATATAGGGAAATAAATGGATTCTGAAGATAGTCCCCAAATACCATCTACTTGAATTTATGAACCATTCAGTCACGTTTTCTTACATTAAATGTTGTACTTAAATGGCTGCTAGGCCAGATTACTCATAAAATCGATTGGACCACATTTATAGAGGGGACCAGTAGCGTACCTAGCGGGGGGCGAGGGGGGCGGTCCGCACCGGGTGCCGCTCATCAGGGGGGTGCCAACTTGCCGGCACCCGACACCCCTCCAGAGACGGACAGTAATGTCCGCCGCTGGAGGAAAAGGCTCGAAAGGGAGCGGTATCGGAGGTCTTTAACAGACCTCCGGCTCCCTTGAGTGATTTTAAGCCGGTTCCCTTGAACCGGCTTAAAATCACTCAAGGGAGCCGGAGGTCTGTTAAAGACCTCCGATACCGCTCCCTCGCGATCCGCGCGGCAACTGCTGCTGAAGCAACACTGAAGCCGCGCCCACCGCCGTCCGTGCCCTCTGAACCGGAAGAAGACAGAAGAAGAGGAGCGAAGAGGAAGAAAAGGAGCTGACTGCTGCAAGAAGAAAAGAGGAAAGGTAGGAAATCATTCAGTGACAGTGAGAGTGGATTGGTATGTGTGGATTGGTAAATGTGGATTGGTATGCGTGGATTGGTATGTGTGGAATCTGGATTGATATGTGTGGAATCTGTGGACTGGTATGTGTGGATTGGTATGTGTGGATTGGTAAATGTGGATTGGTATGTGTGGAATCTGTGGACTGGTATGTGTGGATTGGTAAGTGTGGATTGGTATGTGTGGAATCTGTGGATTGGTATGTGTGGAATCTGTGGATTGGTAAATGTGGATTGGTAAATGTGGATTGGTATGTGTGGAATCTGTGGATTGGTATGTGTGGAATCTGGACTGGTATGTGTGGATTGGTATGTGTGGAATCTGTGGATTGGTATGTGTGGATTGGTATGTGTGGAATCTGTGGATTGGTATGTGTGGAATCTGGACTGGTTTGTGTGGATTGGTATGTGTGGAATCTGTGGATTGGTATGTGTGGATTGGTAAATGTGGATTGGTATGTGTGGAATCTGTGGATTGGTATGTGTGGAATCTGGACTGGTTTGTGTGGATTGGTATGTGTGGAATCTGTGGATTGGTATGTGTGGAATCTGTGGATTGGTATGTGTGGAATCTGGACTGGTTTGTGTGGATTGGTATGTGTGGAATCTGGATTGGTATGTGTGGATTGGTAAATGTGGATTGGTATGTGTGGAATCTGTGGATTGGTAAGTGTGGATTGGTAAATGTGTGAGAGTGATGGGTGTTATGCTGTACCATTTCCAATGTATTTTTCATTATATAATTATGCTCTAAAGTACATCATAACTCCCATCACTCTATACTGTTCCATACAGTGGCAGAGCTGGGAGGCAGGGGCCTTGCACCCCCACCGTAGGACTCCTGAAAGGTAAGTGAACTTCAAAGGGGGGGAGAGGGTAGATAGTTAGGAGGGGGTAGATAGGGAGAAGGGAGTGAGACGGGGGGATAGGGGGTAGATAGGGAGAAGGGAGTGAGAAGGGGTAGATAGGGATAAAGGAGGGTAGCAAGAATATTGAAAGAAAGAGTCAGAATGAGAGAGCGAAAATGAATGGATTAATGTGTGGATGAATTGTGTGAATGAGTGAGAGAATTAATGAATTTGTGAGAATGCATCAATGAATATGTGTAAATAATTTGTGTGAAAGAATAAATTATTGTGTGAATGAAAGTGAATTAGTGAGTGACTGTAAAAGTGTTTGTGTTAATCATAGGTGTATAGTTGATTTGTCAAAAAGGCAAAGATGGTATAACCAGGGTGTTTATGGGACAAAAATGGCACAGGCAGGGTGTTTATGGGACAAAGATGGCACAGGTAGCGTGTTTATGGGACAAAGATGGCGTACACTCGGCTGTTTGGGAACAATGCTGACTCATGCTGGGCTGTTTGGGGGCAAAGATGGCACGTCCTATGTGTGTGTAATTTGGGTGCTGGTCAGGTTCTATGTGGGCAATGTGGACGCCGTTTTTTTTGGAGGGTTATTAAAGAAAGCACTATTATATGTTCAGTAAATGTTATTTAAATGTATTTATTTTACTTATAAGTTATTAATTTATTTTTTCAGATTTTACAAATTGGTTACAAATTGGTGCAATAAATATTCTTGCCAACATAATTTTGTAGATGTCTTTACATTTGGGGGGGGGGGGTGCCACTTACAGGATCCGCCCCGGGTGCCAAATACTCTAGGTACGCCCCTGGAGGGGACACAAGGAACAGAGAGGGCATGGTTTAATGATGGATCTGTCCACCTTGTCTATACCATGTACGTTCCTATAAAATGAATACACCCCCCCAACCACCGACTAGATTGTAAGCTCACAAGAACAGGACCCTCTTCCCCTTTTGTAACAGTTTGTTTTTGTCTGTGATTTTAATTTATTTTATGGACTGTGTTGTAACAGCGCTATGGAATCTGCCGGTGCTCTTTAAATAAATGTAAATATATTTATTTAAATATATATATATATATATATATATATATATATATATATATATATATATATATATATATATATATATAGGGGTTCCAGAGGCCTCTATGCCTTGATGCAGTCCCCAGAGCTACCGGTTTCAATGTTTAATATTGGGCATAAAACTTTTTATAAAGCCTGTTGAAATGTCACAGGTAACAGTTAATCTTGCATCTTGTTCTTCACTCACAGAAACTATTTTTTTTTATAGAAGTAGCTAAAAGAAGCACATGATACATTTTTATTATCTAGGTTCTGTCATCTAGTTTGTTAGGACAAACTGTCTATGAGAAGGGCATGTGGGTGATATCCAGCAGCCATAGGAACATTGTGATCCTGCTTATGATATGCCACTTTTAATTCTTCATAATATAACAAACATAATGTCAAAACACTCAAACTTGGCCAAGCATTGCATTGTATCACTGATGTCCCAAAGCGGGTGTTATTTGACAATTAAGATTAAGCTGGACAGATAAAAAGTGGGTTCGATGTTAGAATCTGACAGTCAACAATAATCTGGTTCTGATGACAAAGTTGATCACACGTAATACTTGCCAAATTTACCTTATTTTTTACAGAAAGCTAAAAAAAGCAATGTTCTAATTGAAGTCCAAGTGCAACTAAGTTTGCACGATTTGACATGAATTGTTGTGCATATAGTTTGAACGCTTACTCATCAGGGTATGCTAAATTACTAATACTTTGTGCTAACACGTTTAAAGGAAATCTTCCACCATTTTTTATTACTATCAGATTAAAAATTGTTATTAAAAAATAATCTGCTTTCTTTTTTCATATAATGTTTTCAAGCAGCTGCATGTTAGTCTTTGTATGTAATGTCATGTAGTTCTGTTATTTTAGCCCAATCTACTGCCATAACAACTATTTTATGTCACTGATAACCTACATAACTATACACGTCACTGAGTTTTATGATTAATGTTTTTCAGATATATGATAAAGCAAAGCCCAAGTTCATCGGCGATCATCCTCAATGACATGCTGTAACGTACATCACTGGTTGTCACCTCTAGACCTGCTGTCTTAGGCCGAAATGGCTGATCTAAAATACACTACTGTGTGAAGCTTAAACCCTATAAAAAGAATTAATTTATTTTATTTGCTAAAATAATTGACTTGGGTTGGAATATGGGACAAGGGCATAATGTTCACATATGTATCTTTACTGTATCTATTTCAAGCTATAAGAAAAGCTATAAGAAAAATAAACAACTTACTTGCAAAGTACAAGAAACACAGAGGTGCATGATAATAAAAACAATCCAACATTGATTGTTTCGACTATGACTTCATTATTTTGTGCTGTATCTACTGTGACAGTGTAAACCCCAGGGAGATGCTTATTCTGGCATTTGGGTAAAGGTGCTATCCAGAATGTAAAAATGGGTCCCTGGGGTGGAGCAATTGGAGAGCAGGGTGGGCCAATGCTCCGTTCCCCCATTCTATGGAAAATCCATGCCGGCTTTTCCAAGAGGCTATAAGTCTTCAGGATCCGGTCCGGGATTTCTATGAGGCCGACATCAGGCACAGGTGCTGGGCATCAAAAACCCCTGGAGCCTGATTCTCAGAGAGACTGTTGTGGGAAGAGGAAGGTCCCTGTGCTCCCAGGGCAAGGAGAGGCCCTGAACAAGAAGACCATCCCTGAGCCAAGTGAGGCAATACCTGCCTGGACATTTTGTGTGCTGTCTGGCTGGGAGGTTGAGTTAGTGGGTGATTAGTCTGGACCAGCATAGTTTAGTTAGAGAGGGCTCCAATTGGGAGCTAGGTTTTCTTTTTATGATTTTTTTGGGGGGTTAAAATAAAGTGCTGTTTTGTTCAGAGCTGGTGTTCCCGACTCTGATTGCCCTAGAGGACTGTGCTTAGGACCCCTAAATGTAACATGTATGGCCCTCATGCTACAGGGTTTGTCACCCTACCTTATCTTGGTGTTATTTCATTTTCAAAAATTCAAAAAAGTATAGGTCATCTCTTTTTGATATCTTGTCTTAAGCAGTAGAAAACAATAGACTTGCCTGAGCAGGAAGATATTTAACTCTAATAACAAGTGAGTTTTACTATGTGGATTATTTTCTGTTAAATATTGGGGAAAATGTTTTTCTGTAGAAAAAAAATATTTTCTAAAGATAAGATAAAAAGAAATTACTATAATATCATTATCAAGCAATTTTCTTTATGGTGATCGCATGTTTCAAGTTACTTGGTTGACCCTTTCTCCATGGCTGTAAGTTGTTCCCTAAAGTGACCTCTGAGGCCATATTAAAGAAAAAATGTCAAATATTTCAAACTAACTTGGTATTTCTCCTTAAGTACCATAAAAAGGATGAATTATTAAATTCTCATCAAGCATATTCATAATATTGAATAAATAATGTACTGAAAATATTAACCGTATGAAAACTGACATTTTTACGTTGTACATAGTTCTTAATTTTCTTATTCGAATTTTGCCATGTTATTCGTGCTCAAAGTATCTAATTAGCTACTTTAGAGTATAATGCTTAGAGCAACAGTGAATTGTATGCAATCAAAGTTACGTCTTGTATAATATAATTTTATAAGTCACAGCGTGACTTTCATGACTCATAAAACAAAGATCCCAGTTTGTGTGTTGTGGGATAGATCCAGAACCCCAAGACAAGAGAAATATTTCCATTGGCAGCTTTTCTCCAAATTTGTAATATGAAGCTGTTTATTCTGTAAATGAACTAAGTACGACAACACTTTATTCAATTATGGCATGCAACACTAAATAACCGTAAAGAAAAAAAAGCTATTTTTTCACAGATAACATAGCCATTAACCTGTTTTATAATGAAACGCTTTAGTCTGTGTTTGGATACCCAGTTGCAGGCTTAATTTAAGATCAAATAAACACAGTTATTCATAAACCTTAACAGAAAATGATGAGTTCAAGTGGAAGTGTATGTGTTTGGTAATTTATCTTGACTAAACGATGCCAGAAAACTACAGTGTATTATGGAAAATCTTGGCTACTGTACAAACCCATAATCCTTACTGATTATAATATTTCACAGAAATCATGAGGAGGCTTAAGTGGTTAATGTGGTTACACACAAACCATAGGGCTTTAAATTTTGTATTATTTAAACTGCATATTGTCAAATTTTCAGGAACGACACTGGAGTGAAACTACTATTTTAGAACTGATACATATTAATATCTATATCTATCTATCTATATATTATATACATCTTTATGCATGGCTACATTATGTAAAAGTCTGTTTATGCATTTAAATCCCACATAAGTTCCCACAGACATTTCCCTTTCCTCCTTCATTTGGAAACCAGAAGGATATAGAACCGGGTCCCAGATTAAGGACATGCAGTTTTATAATAATGTAAACTATCACTTGGCTGGACCGTAAAAATGTGGACAGACTATATGAGTCAGACATATTTATCTGTTATATCAGATTTCATATTGTATGTTTATATATAAACTCAGAATATTAAAATGAACCATGAATTGAAATCCACTGGAGGAAATCAATGAAGTACAGCTCCAGTGCAGTTTTAATAATGGGTCATACTATCAACTTCCCATGGCAGGCAACCTGTATCTCTCCTCTACTGGCAGAGTGGGTGTGCATTCATGAAGTGATAGTGATAGTGACGGTGGCCAAGGCAAAAGTACGGGCAAATAGTAAGGCAAATAGAATAGTCGAGACAGTCCAGAGGATCGAGGCAGGCTGAGTAAAAGCGGTACGGTAAACAAGTGGAAAGTCGGGACCGCCAGGGTTCGTGCAGAAGTGGGGTAGCAATCCGAGTTCAAGACAGGCAGCAGTCAGTAAGCCAAAGGTCAAAGCCAGGGAAATCAAGAAACAACATGGAGGCACAGTTTGTACAACGATCAAGCACTGTTGAGTGTGAGAGGCATGCTTTTATAGTGTTCCTGGATTGGTGAGCTGGATTCTGGTGTGCAAGCACCTTCCCTTAGGCTGGTTTACACTATGAGGATGAATGGGAGAAACCTCTCCCCTAATGCTATTGACCCAGCCCCCTTCTCTGAGTCCAGTGGGGTTGACACGCCCCACTATGATTGTTCTGGAGGTTTGGCACGCCCCCTGCCTTGGTTTCCTGAGTACCGTGCTCGATATACCTGCCACGCGGGCCGTGCGAACTACGTATGCCCGGGGATGGACCCTAGAGCGATATTGCATAGTAGGCATAGAGGAGGATCCCGAGGGCCTGGACGGAGGTAAGGGACGCCTGAGCTGCAAGAGTGCTGGTCTGGGGGCCTGACAGTTTGTGTGTCTATGTTTAAGTGTATGTGAGCATGGAAGTGTATGTGTGTGTGTATGAGCATGCATGTCTAAGTGGCGTAAGGGGGAGTGTGTGTTAGAATAAGTGTGTATATGTTTATTAGCGAGTACGAGTAAGCTGTTTGTGGCAAAGATGGCACAGATAAGCTGTTTAGGAAGACTGATAAGTTGGAGCAAAGATGGCACAGGCAGGCTGTTTGGAGGCACTGATAAGCTTCTTTGGGGGTAAGGTGGCACTCACAAGCTGTTTGAGGCAAATTAGGTACGCACAAGCTGTTTGGGGTCAAAGGTAGCACTGTGGGACATGTTGTTTTGTGAAGTAGGGGGTCTGGGCAAATTTTTGTTTCTAGTTACACCCCAGGGCTAAAATGAGGTTGTCGTCTATACAGCTTTACCAAGCAATTATATGAGTTCCAGTTCAAGCTGTGTGTATATATATATATATATATATATATATATATATATATCTCACTGCTTCTCTAAAATGAGTAAAGTTGAAAACTTACAGAAAAATTAATAACCTGATTATATGTAAGTTTCTTTTTCCTCTTTTGCTATTTGGACACCAGAGTAATTGAACACATCTGTTTATCCAAAGGAAAAAAAATAAGACATCTGTGTTTCACTGGCCTGAATTTTGCATTCACATCATGTAACCTTAGAATACATTGTTCCCATGACGGGGTGGGATTTTTTTTAGTAATATGTCATATTAGTATTTTGTTTCAAATACTTTTCTGACAATTATTAGCTTAGTGAATAGATCCTTTTAAATAGAAGTCATTTTGACGCAAAATAAAAAAAAGTATAACTATATTGAAAAAAGTCCTGCTCGTTGATTTGCTAGGAAATAGTGCAGGTGCTATAGCAGCTTACATCACAATAAATAAAAACAATATACAGTCTTTTATATTTAATGATTTCATTTTCAGCCCTCTAAGTGAGGACTTGTATCAAGATCATACTGCCATCAATTATTTAAACATAAATGATTGTTTGTTTAAGCTGAGTACTCTGTTTATATTTATAGTATAATCATATTTAAATGTCAATTCATTTGCATGCATTTACAAAAGGATTAAACGGCGAGACAAAATATCTCTGCATCTAAATGAAGGGAAATAAAATGTAAAAAAAAATGCACATTGCACAACTGAAAAATGCTGTCCAAAAATGCTCCCATAAAAAGAACTCATAGATCTTTGGATTTGAAGAATAAGGTAGTGCTACATTCATTAGAATATATCTGAGATCTCCATACATACAGTTTTTTTTAGTGCAAACCTATAAAAAGGGGAATTAAAACTTGTGCACAAATATGAGGACAAGCAGGTAGAGCTAAATAATTTATTTTTAATAAAAGTTGTTTAAGGGCTTTTTTTTACCGTAGGCAATTTAAAGAAACAACTGAAAAAACTATTGATTTGTGAAAATTAGTTTCTGTTAATGTTTCATGCTGAAAAGGATTATTTTTCTGTTTGCAAATGACTTTTGACATAATCAATGTTTAAATCAATATTCAATGTTTCGATTTCACATTGCTTAGACCTTTTTCTTAGTTCCATGGTTAGTAAAAGACCTTGAAATCTTATATGACCACTATCCTATACAATATAAAACCTGGGTCTCATCAAGATGATGTTTGCATAAATGTGAGCATCTTTAATGCTTTTTATTTAAATATATCACATCTGTAAGCCATGTGTAAAAGAAAAACAGAAGAGCAGATGGATCATAAAGTAAAGTTTTTTTAATTCAACATAAATAATAGCTATAAATTATGTGGAAAAAAATAAGATTCACATGTATTTATAACGATCATTGCTACACGCAATCTTGTGATCATTTCAACTAGATGAATTTCAGTAATAAACCCTAGTAATCCGATGTGAATTATTTTGACGAAATCCCATAATGGGTAGACGTGTGTCTGTTTCTCTGGTCCCCCAATATTTTATAGGGGGAAACAAAGTTGTCAGCCTATATAAAGGTTAACCCAACTAATCTGGCTTGAAATTATAAGAAATGTGCATAGTCATTTATGTAAAAGTTGTTTGCGAGTCAAATTAAGTTCAAGTTCATGCATGTAGGAAGTTAAATTCCACTTCCAACTGCCACATCCTTGTCTATTATTTGCATATATATTTTCATAAATATATATATCTGGCACAGGGTAGGGCTGGCAACGTCTGGCCTGAGGGGCAGGCACAGCTGAGCAGCCCTTTGCCCCCTCAAGTAACATACACAATAGCATGCAAACACTTAAACACACCAACACATACTTACACATACACACTCACATTAACACATATAAACATACTCACTCTTCAACATACACTAAAATATACTCACTCCATCACACCTCACTCTATCAATCACATCTTCTACCTCATTACACCTCACACATCATCACACCTCACTACACCGCACACATCATACACTAACCTAACCTGGGGCTATTATTTATAGCAGGGTCATGTAACATTGTGGTACTTGACCCCACTGTGCTTCCACCTCTGCAACTGTTTGAAGAATCTTGGACCGCCCGGAGGGCAATTGCACTCTTGACCCTTGGACCAGCCTACCCCTGTTCTTACCCCACCCTGTGTGTTAGGGCTAATAAATTTATCCTGAGGAGGCATGGTGCCTACGGCTTCTAATTGATCCTGAGCTTTCTATGAAGAGTATATACCACTCAACACTACAAATAGCTAAAGAGGGACATGTCTGTTGTGGTTAGAGAGGCTAAGGGTCAAGCATTCAAATGTTTGTGTTTTGAGAAACAGAAACAGATATAGTAATTTACTTAAAGTACAAATCACAAATGTACTTTCATATAATAATGTATCCATATGTTTTTCTAAAAATGTTTATTTGGTATGAGAGCCTTTAATTATCTAATGAATTAGCATTTATCCTTATTGTATACATAGCTGTTCATGACTTCAGTCTCTGTTTGCTTAATTAAGCCCATAATGAGACGTATGTGTAATCACACTGTCATTCAGATAAATGGATAAAAAAGAGATATAATCTGGTTAAAAAAGAAAATAAAGACTGATCTCAGAACATTTAGCTGTATGTTTTGATAAGTGAACGTGTTACTGATGACTGCTTGAACTGCTTTCTAATCTCAAGAATAGTAGATTTATAAATCCATGTAATCAATCTGACATCATCTAATTTAAACAAAAAGCATGTATGTGACTCACAGCATTTACAGTTTACTTTTGGTTTGTGGCATACCCAGTGATTGCAGATCTTTTACATATAAAAGTAATTTTTGCCTAGGGTTGAGCCTGTAGGTACTGGGAATAGGAATAATTAGGTGGAAGACTAATGAAGGGAGTTACATAAATGAGATTACATAAATACGATCTTGCCCAATGCCTAAATATATATTATTGTTCAGTTTTTAATGAGGACAGCAAAGAGAAGGACCTCAGTTAGAAAGGACTAGCAGGGAAACACGTAAAGCATTTGTGTTTAAAGAAAAAGTTATATTTGGACTCTTCAAATTAACAGACAAATCCATGGGACCCAAAGGGATATTCCCAAAGTTATAAGGAGCTTCAGAGCATCCTGGATGTAAATGGTTTGCAAGATCAGAAACAGAATGGGTTTACTGAAGGGAGATCTTGTCAAACTAACTTTATTTATGTTATTTACTTAACTAAGGTATTTGACGCTGTCCCTCATAAAAGACATACATAAATTGCAGTTTTTGGGCTTGGATGTTAACATAATTTAATGGATAAGGCAAAGGTTGAGTGATAAGAGATACGACATTGCAGTTAATAGTTTATTTGAGACTTGTGCAAAGTCTCATTAAACGTATAGCACCACAACAGACCTGCCAAGAGAGGGCTGCCCACCAAAACCCACGGACCAGGCAAGGAGGGCAATAATCAGAAAGAGACCAAAGATAACTCTGAAGGAGCTGTAACGCTCCAGAGCAGATATTGGATTATCTCTCCACAGGATCCCTTTAAGCCTTACACTTTACAGAGTTGGGCTTTACAGAAGAGTAGCCAGAAAAAGCCATTGCTTAAAGAAAGAAATAGACAAACATGTTTGACGTTCGCCAAAAGGTATGTGGGAGACTCCCCAAACATATGGAAGAAGGTACTCTGGCCAACACCACTCATCACCCTGAGAACACCATGCCCACAGTGAAGCATGATGGTGGCAGCATCATGCTATAGGGGTTGTTTTTCATTGGTATGGTCTGGGAAACTGGTCATGAGTGAAGGAATGATGGATGGCGCTAATTACAGGGAAATTCATGAGTGAAACCTGTTTCAGTTTTCCAGAGATTTGAGACTAGGACGGAGGTTCACCTTCCAGCAGGATAACGACTCTAAGCATACTGTTAAAGTGCTTGCATGGTTGTGTTTCCTGTCCTTTCGGTTCAGATGAGATTTGTGGAGGTAGGGGTTCCATTTGGAAACTAAATTCTCTCACACTCTGTCATACTCTCTCACACTCTCACTCATTGTCTCTCACACTGTCATTCACTCCCTCTCAATGTCTGCCTACCTCCTCCACTGAACGTCCATGTCTCCTTTTCCATAGCTCTGCTTCTTTTCTTGCCTCTTCTCGTTCTTCTGTCTTCTTTCATGGTCTGCTTCTGCCTGGTATCAGGTCTGTTAACCAGGCTTCCCAAAGAACCACTGCAAAAGCGGAAGCCATTGCTCCGCCCTTCTGCAGTAGTACATCAAGATGCCACAATACAAAGACAAGAGAGAGTGTGAGAAAGCATGAGAAAGAATGAAAAAGCAACATAATGTTTTCTGTTTAATTTTTGTTTATTTAGTTGAGGTCCCTCATTGTTTTCGTATTTGTACAAATTAACAAAATTCGTACCAATCCAAATGCCCAAGTCAAATTTCAATAGCACCTCAGATCACCAAAAATGGCTAATTACATGGGCAAGGAGAATGTAAGAACATAAGATTTAAATAGATGCCTAAGGGTGAGTCCCTGGATAAAAATAAAACATTACAAGGAAGGGTGGGAAGGCACTGACACAATTGTCCGAGTGAGGGGATTCCTGGACAAATCAATGAGAGGATGTGGCAAGGAATTTGCCAAACCCAATAAAACTAAACCAAATGTTGGGGTAAGATTAGATGAAGGTGATCGGGAAACTGAATGTAAGGTCCTGACAATATGATACTTATGTAAATGAATATCATTCATATGAACAATTTTTAAGAAAATGGATATGGAAAAGGTCAATATTTTCTTGAATGGAACATTTACAAAAATTCCATAAAAAAAAGAATGAAAGTGTTTGCATTATCTGTATAAAGGGCAGTGAAAAGTATTTTGAAATGGTAACATTTTGGTGTATAAATAAATTGTGATGATTTCAAAGGTCGAGAATTTCTCATGCTGATCCATTTAATATCACAGAAAGAAGACATTTAAAACTTCACAACCCATAAAATTGATATTTATTTTATTTTTTCTCTAAGTAAAGATCACTAACATTTTAGTATAATTTCTCAACAGATGTTTTGTTCTCTCAAAGGTAAATTCAAATCTGACTAGAATTTACCATATATTCTGTAATTATGGTTATAATTAGAAATAAAAAGAAAGCCGTGAAGATAAATAATCATGAAAAAAATAATATAGGGCATTTTCATCTAGATTCAAAGCAATGTGAATTTCTAGGAAAAATATGTTATGTCATTAGGACAATTTTTTTATGTTGCTACAAAACTATATTTGGTAGTAAGTCTTGTTCAATGTCCTAAATTTCTACTTATTTCTGCCTCGGGGAATGAATGTGTCTATTTAAGTTCAAGTGTGGGATTGTTCAAGTATTTTATACCTTTATTTCGCTTCAAGTTTAAAGATTTTTTTAAGCATCAACACTTGTCTCAGTGCTTCAAAATAATTACGTCATTATGTGACTTAATTAACTGCCAATAAATACATAATAAAGAGTACACACAAATAAAAACTCATCATAAAAATATAAAATATGAACCATTAGTATAATACAAAAATGACTATATGGTGTATGAAATACCAAAAGATAAAGAATATAATCATTTAGTGGGAAATATATCAAGAAAATGTGGTAATGTCATGCATTGCTTATTTTATTGCTCTAAAATTGCACCTGATTTGAACATCTGCTAATCTAGATTGTTACAGGGCTTAATGTTCTGTGTACTTTTACTGTGACCGGCTGCCTGCTATAATATCCTTATTGAAGAAATAAGACTGGAGGCATGTCTGTGTTTAGACAAATATATTAAAACTAATCAAGAGATGGAATCCTGGAGAATGAGTGCTGATGCCTTTTGCAACAGGTAAAATTCTACTATATCAAGAAGTCACACATAGGGCTCACAATTATGCTTTCTTCCAGTTAAGGAACAGCAAAAAAAGATATATTCAACAAATTAAAACAGAAAAGTACCTACAATTACGCACAAGGCCTGTCCTCAACCAAAGGCAAGAAGCCCCTCGCTCCAGCCATAAGTCATACATTTTACATTTTCAATGCCAGATCTCTTGTTCAAATCGTCTATGCATTGTACCCAGTCAGGTACCAGACTGACTTCCACAAATTGGGGCATATTCTGGGTTGATTGCTGGGGTCTTTTGGCCCCGTCACCCCAGACACTAATACCAGACTTGAGTATATTTTCATTAATGACCACAATTAATCTGCAAATTTCCCTATATTGTCAGGTTATATGTTTTATTGGTACTATGTGATGCTGCCACAAGATAGGCAGCCTTGCATAGCATTTTTATCCCGCATGGGTTTATTTTACACATTTGGGTCTGGTACCTCATGGTGCTGCTGACATTGAAAGGCCTAAGACCCAAGTAAAATATGAAAAAGGTTGTTTATTAATCACACACAGTTTGTAAGGATTAAGTAGTAATTATCTTAATGTGTAAATATTTAACAGCCCAAGTGTAAAGCTGGATGAATATGTTCAATGAGCCTCAGCTAATTATCTGACTGAGTCAGAGCATCCCCAATACTGCAGCTCTTGTGGGGTGTTCCATATCTGCAGTGGTCAATATCAAAAGTGATCCAAGGAAGGAAATATAGTGAACCCGTGGCAGGGTCATGGGCGGCCAAGGCTCGTTGATGCATGTGGGAGGCGAAGGCTGGCCTGTGTGGTCAAATCAAACAGATGAGTTACTGTAGATCAAGTTGCTGAAACAAGTTAATGCTGGTTCTGATAGAAAGGTGTCATAACACACAGTGCATCACAGTTTGTTGTGTATTGGGCAGTGTAGCAGCAGACCGGTCAGGGTGCCCATTCTGACCCCTGTCCACTGCCGGAAGCACCTACAATGGGCACATGAGCATAAGAACTGGACCACAAAGCAATAGATGAATGTAGCCTTGTCTGATGAATCACGTTTTCTTTTACATCACGTGGATGGTTGGATGCATCCATGGAGGCCCCACCTCGCAACTTACAGGACTTAAAGGATCTGCTGCTAACGTCTTCGTGCCAGATACCACAGCACACCTTCAGAGGTCTAGTGGAGTCCATGCCTCAATGGGTCCGGGTTGGTTTGGTGGCAAAAGGGGGACCTACACAATAATAGGCAGACACAAGAAGAAACAGTGTTTCTTATTGAGAGCTTAACATTTTCCCATATTTGCTTGGTTTGTACTTCAAAGTTATTAATTCACTGAACATTTTGACAGACACAAATCCATCGAGCAGAGCCTTATTCATCCAGAAGAAGACAAAAACGTCATATTGAAGTGATTTTCAATTGTGCCTCAGAAAAATCCTAGGTACAGAAAAATCCTTGACTCCAAAACCAGATTTCTCGCTAGATCAACGATTAAATGTACTATTCAATTGTAAAGTAAAATGTCCTTATCATGTATTTTGATTATAATTACGTTAACTTTCTCATCATAATATCCATTCTATTTTTATCTGACATTTTGTAATTGGCTTGGGTGGTTTCCTTTTGAAGGACATGTTAGCCAATGTATCTCTTCCTTCCATTGACTCTTTTGGGACTCTGTATCCTGATTACTTTTTTTCAGCTCTTTCATGCATTCTCTTCACATATTGATTCTAACAATGTTTCTGCCACCTTTAGAGTTTCAAACCATTTGCCTTTCTGGTACAATTGTTTTTCCAGTTAACCGGATAGAATGGAGTAAGAGACTCTAGCGAATGAAGGAAATCCTTAACACTTGACTGATTCTGTTGCTTGAAAGGCCACATACATTGGACTGGATTAATGCCAGAGATAAATCTATCATAAGTAATTGAAGAGCAATCCTTACAGATTGCAATGGCTAAAATGAGATAAAAAAGAGATACATTGGTCTACATTGATTAACTTGGATCTCATTTTTTTTAAACTAATTTATTTCTATTACAATAGAATGAAGGTTACAATTCAGTTTCCTGTGACATCTTATTGAATCTAGTCTATTACTGGTCAGTTCCTCTATCTGGATATGTAGTCTCAGTGACCTATAGGGGACCTCCTTATTACATTAAATATTTTTCCATGAGCAACAAATCTCAGTAAATGGAATCAAAGCAAGACATTAAATTCTGTTTGGAGCTGGTCTCACCCCTTAACAAACCCAGAAGAGAGTGCTACTGGTAGCCTACCATGGCCAGTTCCCAGGTATGGTTCAATGTAGTTTAATATACCTCATTGTGATTTTTTTCCACGTTGGCTTTGGTTTTTTCCCCACAGTCATTTGTACTTTTTTGTATTATGTCTCTTATTGTATGTTATTATTTCTCATACACAGTATATATATATATATATAGTACCCAAGTCAGGTAAGTTAAAGGCACTTAAGTGTTATATGAATACCTTTTGAATGGGTTGAAGTGTTCAAGGATAATAATAGCAACAATTTTGTAAGACACATGTATATATTTTTTTCAGGGAGGGAGGGACACCATAATAAAAAAGCCAAAACACAAAGACCTTTTGTAGGGATTCGTCAATGTGTCAATCTCTTTCAGTTTTAATGATGGGAACCCTACTTTTCACAAGGTACAGAATTCTCAATAATGCAGTTTATTAAGTACTTCCATAAAGCTTAGTACTTTTTCATACGCTCTGTAAAAAATACATTTTGTAAATATTCAAAAGTTTGAATCTTATGATGAAAACTTGACAATGTTGTAGCATTTAAAAACACATTGGAAATATGTAATGTATGCTTGTGTGAAGTAATTTGTATGTGCAAGCTTAAACATTTAAGTTTAAATACTCACAGATGCTAGGGAGATTGATGAAATAATAAATGTATGTTCTAATTAAAAGGAGATGTGGTATTTCTGCTCTGAGAATAGACGAGTACATACAATACTTGATAAACACATACTACTGCTGCCATTGGAAATTGCCTAGCAAATATGTTTAATTGTAGTTTTGAGAAAACACTCCACCTTTCCTTGTAATTGTCGCATGTAAATATTGCAAATCAATATTTTTAAATATTGCTGATTCGTTTAAGAAGAATATAAGTAGATGAATTGAAACTACATATACGTATAGTGCTATTTACACAAAAAGCACGTAGCCACCCCTTCTAATGATTGAGTTTAGGTGTTTCAACCACATCCTTTGCTAAAGTGTAAAGTGAAGCACATAGGCATGCCATCTCCATAGACATAGAAAGGGCAGTATCGAAGTAATTAGTGACTTTAAAGTTGTCACCAATGCCACCAGTGGCATAACTATAGGTGTTGCAGTGATCATAGCTGCATTGGGGCCTGTGGCTCTAGAGGGTATTGGGTATTAATTGGAATGATGATTGGATCATGAGCCAGGTCTTTTCATCCAACATCAGTGCCTGACCACACAAATAGGTATAATGGTCAGGTGTCCACATACTTTTCATCATATAGTCCATTTGCCTTTTTTTTTTTTTTAAAAGTTGACTTCATGGAAGCTAAGTTTGAGGACCATCGGAGAACTTTTTCTCCCTAAAAAAATTCAACAACAGGGCAGAGATAAGTTAATGGGGAGGAATGATTGATCATGCAGAATAATCATGCAGATCTAGAAAAGAAATTTCCCCATGCTACAGATATAAGATGGGTTTTTAATATGTGCACATTGTTTGTATTATATATATATATATATATAAACCAGCAACAACAAAAGACCCTCTAATGATATTAAAATAGAGACTTCTGTGATTAAAGCTTCTGTGCTTTAATCCATGATTAAAGATATCTGAAAACCAAAATGAGGTTGGAAATGAAAATCATCAAACATCTGCTTGCAATCCAAATCAAACACATCTTACAAGCCCTTTACTTTTTACATAATGACATACAAAAAAAACAGTTACGTCAGAAAAAAGCATTTGGATAATTTATAAAAATTATTAAAAATAAACATAAAGCATAGAGATCAAAGGTGACATAAAAATTGGTGGGGGTGTATCTTATTATGCAAAAACAACATGCTATATAACACTTTCATTCTCGTTCTTGCTTAGTGTTGTACCTTTTGCTTTTTCCTTGAGGAAAGCAGGTAGCCAACATGTTTAGATTTCAATCTAGCCTAATCAGACACGATTTATCAAATTTGCACCACATTTAGACAATTTCACGGGAAGCGAATGAAGAGTTCTCTTAACCGAAGATTAAATGTGTGTTTTCATTTGTCTCAACCTAGCTAGCTACGACTGTGGGGTAAAGAGTGTTAACACACAGTTACGATACCCTGCATAATAAAGTATATATTTTTATATAGCATAATGTAAATGAGCAGGAATATGTAATGACAGGTCTTAAAATAGCCTATTTGAACCCAAATATTACTTCGACGTCGACATTGATATTGAGATAGTGGTACGTGTCAGGGAGCTGTGATCATATGACACCTTTGGGAGCTAGCTTTTCCCGTGTATTCTGTTTTAATGAAGTTCTCTCTGTTTATACTTACTCTGCCCATGGATTCTATGTCTTAGGCGTCAACTTTTTTAAAAGTTTATCTGATCGTGGCGTCAGTGTCAACTTTACTACTATAGATAGGATTAATGTAACTATTTACTTTTGATACACTACCGGAAACCTTTGTATCGACATTGATACACATGATACAGTCCTTTCTCTCTAATAGTGATGGATACTGCATGCTATATGTAGATGTTGGCTGTCCTGGTTTCTTTGGTTGATTTTTGGGTATTAGGAAGAAACTTAAATTTTATTTTGTTCCTACCAATTTTTGTGATATTTGCCCAAAACAGTTTTTGTCGATTTGCTTACCAGTCCCCAAGTTTAAAGCTCAGTTTATTAATATTCAGGAAAAAAATTGTTTCCAAATAATGAGCTATTAAAAAAATGTTTTTTTGTTTCACTAGCTTCCTTAGCCAAGAAAACTAAATGCACTTTAGGGAGAACTAGAACAAAGCTGCTAATTCCTGAAAAATATTTGTCAAGCTACGTGAAATATTGTCTGGCACCATAGCAAGAAAGGGGAAGGTAGATCATGTTTACACTTCATATCTTGTAATAACAAGAAGCTTCAGTATTAGTGAAAGAAAACAATATTATCTTTTTAATAGAGTTTAATAGAATATAATTAATTTATGGGTATAGGGCACTTATTGATTCCAAATATTTAGATAGATAGATAGATAGATAGATAGATAGATAGATAGATAGATTGGCTATTACATATACAATATAAGGTTTTGTTTATTTATTTATTGACCTTAAAGCTTACATATTTATTGTGACTATACTAATAATAGTAGTATAAAATCTGTATATAACACAAGTCTTAAATTACTTAGTTGTCCCTTTTTAACATCACCTTCTCAAGCATCTGTTATTAAACCATTCATAATACAGTACATTCTAACACTCCCAGATGTCAAAGGGCCAGACCATTATACCATGCTCCCACACTGCCAAAAATTGATTTAAAGTGTTCCGGAAGATCATACAGCTGCCTAATAGTAAACAGGTTTCAACCTTAATTAGCCTGCCAGGACTTAAATGACATATTCCGCTCGGCCCTCCTTTTTTGGAATCACAAGGATGCCTTTAAACGTAGGAGCGGATCATGTAACTCTAATCTCGTGGAAAGAATACGCATCTTGGAATAGAAATGGTTACTATTCTTATTTAGGGAAACCTCGAGTAATTATTCCACATTTCTTAGAAGAAGATAAAAGGGAAAAAACGCTTTCCAATACTTTGCTAATTGTTGCACAAACCATACAATCACATTTTCCATGGAACAGAGAAGATGTGACTTTTCCAATTGCCAATAAAACACGTACTGTGGTTAGCCAAAAAGTGGGACTATAGCAAATCCCACAGGGTAGTGTAGGGTGTATATTATACATTTGTATATGTGTTCCATATGGCTATGGTACAGATGTGTGCCTCTGACAAAACCTCAGTGCGTGGAAATCTTATCTGAAGTCAGATATGTTAACCAAAGAGAATCTATTATAACGTTTTGTAATGCTGATAGCCTTGTTTCATACGGAGAAATAAAACTGTCCATGAAATTTACAGTTTGTAAAACACTCTTTTATGTGACTAATAACACAGTAAATGTTTATGTTTCATTAGCTATTAGAAAACGTATTGACCTTTAAGAGGACATTTTTATAATTTAGCAAAAGGCTATTAAAATGATGTGGTTACCTCTTGAGGTTTATGAAATGAGATTGAATGACATCTACCAAACACGTAGCCAAATGTTGTTCTCCTGAGAGTCGATGAGTTAGCTGGGACCCAAAAAGCGGCATGAGATCGGCAACGTAACAAAGGGTGTGCAAGGCATGGCTGTGTAATAGGGAAACATGCAGTGATTACATTCATTTTAGCCTCGGATCATTATATGAAGCACATTTGCAACAAGGGAAGAGAAACTTGTTCTGCGTAATATAATGCAGATGTAGAAAATAACATGCTGAACTAAACTGGGAATTATGGCTTGGAATAATTGTCATAAACCTCTTTCACATATGTGAAACACATGTCTAGTGAACACGTAGTGAATTTTTTTTATGCATTTATTTTTGGTTTTGTTAGGGCATATCTTTGCCAAATTTATGTAACAAAGGTACCACATTATAAGTTACATTTTTACACTACAAATCAGCACTTTTATAGTGGTTTAAGTGGTAAATAAATGTATTCTAATGTCACGAGCTGAGAACACAGGTTGATAAGGAGCCCAGGTGCAGGGGATACGAGGGGCTCTGTCTGTACCCCACGATGCATTATGGTCTGGGGTTACAGACAGGCGCAGGAATAAACCACAGACAACAGATCTGGATTAAGAGTTGTATTGAATGCGATGGTACAACAATAGATATGCAATGGAAGTTACTTGGCAGGAAGCCCACTTGCGGGGCACACGGCTGGAAGCCCACTTGCGGGGCACACGGCTGGAAGCCCACTTGCGGGGCACACGGCTGGAAGCCCACTTGCGGGGCACACGGCTGGAAGCCCACTTGCGGGGCACACGGCTGGAAGCCCACTTGCGGGGCACACGGCTGGAAGCCCACTTGCGGGGCACACGGCAGGTTGCCCACTTGCAGGGCACACGGCAGGTTGCCCACTTGCAGGGTACTCTACTTGGGAGTCCACTTAGTGGGGCGCAGGCCGCAACTCAGAAACACGGCAGGTTGCCCACTTGCAGGGCACACGGCAGGTTGCCCACTTGCAGGGTACTCTACTTGGGAGTCCACTTAGTGGGGCGCAGGCCGCAACTCAGGAACACGGCAGGTTGCCCACTTGCAGGGCACACGGCAGGTTGCCCACTTGCAGGGCACACGGCAGGTTGCCCACTTGCAGGGTACTCTACTTGGGAGTCCACTTAGTGGGGCGCAGGCCGCAACTCAGGAACACGGCAGGTTGCCCACTTGCAGGGCACACGGCAGGTTGCCCACTTGCAGGGTACTCTACTTGGGAGTCCACTTAGTGGGGCGCAGGCCGCAACTCAGGAACACGGCAGGTTGCCCACTTGCAGGGCACACGGCAGGTTGCCCACTTGCAGGGTACTCTACTTGGGAGTCCACTTAGTGGGGCGCAGGCCGCAACTCAGGAACACGGCAGGTTGCCCACTTGCAGGGTACTCTACTTGGGAGTCCACTTAGTGGGGCGCAGGCCGCAACTCAGGAACACGGCAGGTACTGGAGCAAGGCAAGGTACTGGAGCAAGGCAAGGTACTGGAGCAAGGCAAGGTACTGGAGCAAGGCAAGGTACTGGAGCAAGGCAAGGTACTGGAGCAAGGCAAGGTACTGGAGCAAGGCAAGGTACTGGAGCAAGGCAAGGTACTGGAGCAAGGCAAGGTACTGGAGCAAGGCAAGGTACTGGAGCAAGGCAAGGTACTGGAACACGGCAAGGTACTGGAACACGGCAAGGTACTGGAACAAATCAGGAACCAAACAGGTAGTCCTCAAACATTAATGTCAAGGCCCAGACTGCAGGGCTGGGCAGGTTTATGAAGGCTGTCATGATCAGGTAGCAAGGTGCACCTGGACATGATAATCAGCCAGAGTGGTCTGAGTGGCAAGGGCGGCCACTAGTGGTCGGCAAATGAAAATGAACAACAAAGTTTGAACAAGACCAGCTAGCGCATGTTGAAACGTGACATACCCCCACCGCAAGGAGCAGCCTCCGGATGCTTACGGAACCATGGAACGGTGGTCTCACTGTCTGCGGTGAGACTTCTTCTTTTTCTTCTTCTTCTTCTCCTCCTCTCTAGCACGTAGTGCTTTCTCATACGCTTCCAGTCCTTCACGGCATATCACATTTCCGTTGGAAGTCACTACGAGGTCTGATGGCAGTGGTTCTGTTGTGCCGAGTTGGGCTGGATAGACTTCAGCTACTGGATACACAGATGTGAAAGTCCCGGTATGTGCTAGTCTTGTCCTACTTCTACTCCTGTGAGTGGTAGGAGTGGTGCTTCTGACTGCACAAACAGCCGGGGGGTTGATCTCCATGGATGTGTCCATGACCTCTGCATCAGAT
The DNA here is from genome assembly GCF_027358695.1 of Spea bombifrons. Lineage (NCBI taxonomy): Eukaryota > Metazoa > Chordata > Amphibia > Anura > Pelobatidae > Spea > Spea bombifrons. Next base: position 25,532,591 of record NC_071091.1, on the reverse strand, counting down.
GACGCACTGTCCATATAGGACCACTCGGGGGTGTCAGACAAGGTCTGGAGGTCTTCTGACATTGTGATGGAGGGTGTAGGAGTCACAGGTGCCGAGGACTGGTTAACCCCTGCATCACCTGTCTGTAGATGTGACAGGGTATGCTCCTGCTTTGTGACGTTGCTGGCGTCATGTGCAGGTTCCGGGGCATGGGGTTTCTCCAGGTGGGTTGCAGATGGCTTGACTGGTCTGTGCGGACAATATGTAATCCTGTGGCCAGTCCCTCCGCAATAAAAGCATAAGTCGTCCTCTTGTCTCCTTTGTATTTCTTTTTTGGTGAGCGGCTCTCGCTTAAAGCTCTTAGCAGCCTTCTTTCTTGGTGTCTGGGTCTTGGTTTTTGTGTCCACGCACTCAGCTTCTACCACAGTCCTTACTGACTTGCATAGGTGGAGTACACATTCTGCCAACAATTCCAGTACTGCAGGTATCCCCGCGGACTCCTTGTATTGGCCTTGACATTCTGTCACGAGCTGAGAACACAGGTTGATAAGGAGCCCAGGTGCAGGGGATACGAGGGGCTCTGTCTGTACCCCACGATGCATTATGGTCTGGGGTTACAGACAGGCGCAGGAATAAACCACAGACAACAGATCTGGATTAAGAGTTGTATTGAATGCGATGGTACAACAATAGATATGCAATGGAAGTTACTTGGCAGGAAGCCCACTTGCGGGGCACACGGCTGGAAGCCCACTTGCGGGGCACACGGCTGGAAGCCCACTTGCGGGGCACACGGCTGGAAGCCCACTTGCGGGGCACACGGCTGGAAGCCCACTTGCGGGGCACACGGCTGGAAGCCCACTTGCGGGGCACACGGCTGGAAGCCCACTTGCGGGGCACACGGCAGGTTGCCCACTTGCAGGGCACACGGCAGGTTGCCCACTTGCAGGGTACTCTACTTGGGAGTCCACTTAGTGGGGCGCAGGCCGCAACTCAGAAACACGGCAGGTTGCCCACTTGCAGGGCACACGGCAGGTTGCCCACTTGCAGGGTACTCTACTTGGGAGTCCACTTAGTGGGGCGCAGGCCGCAACTCAGGAACACGGCAGGTTGCCCACTTGCAGGGCACACGGCAGGTTGCCCACTTGCAGGGCACACGGCAGGTTGCCCACTTGCAGGGTACTCTACTTGGGAGTCCACTTAGTGGGGCGCAGGCCGCAACTCAGGAACACGGCAGGTTGCCCACTTGCAGGGCACACGGCAGGTTGCCCACTTGCAGGGTACTCTACTTGGGAGTCCACTTAGTGGGGCGCAGGCCGCAACTCAGGAACACGGCAGGTTGCCCACTTGCAGGGCACACGGCAGGTTGCCCACTTGCAGGGTACTCTACTTGGGAGTCCACTTAGTGGGGCGCAGGCCGCAACTCAGGAACACGGCAGGTTGCCCACTTGCAGGGCACTCAACCAGGGTAGTCCACTAGTGGCAGTCATCCTGGGAGTCGCGATGCAGGGCACTCCTCTTGGGAGTCCACTTAGTGGGGCGCAGGCCGCAACTCAGAAACACGGCAGGTTGCCCACTTGCAGGGCACACGGCAGGTTGCCCACTTGCAGGGTACTCTACTTGGGAGTCCACTTAGTGGGGCGCAGGCCGCAACTCAGGAACACGGCAGGTTGCCCACTTGCAGGGCACACGGCAGGTTGCCCACTTGCAGGGCACACGGCAGGTTGCCCACTTGCAGGGTACTCTACTTGGGAGTCCACTTAGTGGGGCGCAGGCCGCAACTCAGGAACATGGCAGGTTGCCCACTTGCAGGGCACACGGCAGGTTGCCCACTTGCAGGGTACTCTACTTGGGAGTCCACTTAGTGGGGCGCAGGCCGCAACTCAGGAACACGGCAGGTTGCCCACTTGCAGGGCACACGGCAGGTTGCCCACTTGCAGGGTACTCTACTTGGGAGTCCACTTAGTGGGGCGCAGGCCGCAACTCAGGAACACGGCAGGTTGCCCACTTGCAGGGTACTCTACTTGGGAGTCCACTTAGTGGGGCGCAGGCCGCAACTCAGGAACACGGCAGGTACTGGAGCAAGGCAAGGTACTGGAGCAAGGCAAGGTACTGGAGCAAGGCAAGGTACTGGAGCAAGGCAAGGTACTGGAGCAAGGCAAGGTACTGGAGCAAGGCAAGGTACTGGAGCAAGGCAAGGTACTGGAGCAAGGCAAGGTACTGGAGCAAGGCAAGGTACTGGAGCAAGGCAAGGTACTGGAGCAAGGCAAGGTACTGGAGCAAGGCAAGGTACTGGAGCAAGGCAAGGTACTGGAACACGGCAAGGTACTGGAACACGGCAAGGTACTGGAACATGGCAAGGTACTGGAACACGGCAAGGTACTGGAACACGGCAAGGTACTGGAACAAATCAGGAACCAAACAGGTAGTCCTCAAACATTAATGTCAAGGCCCAGACTGCAGGGCTGGGCAGGTTTATGAAGGCTGTCATGATCAGGTAGCAAGGTGCACCTGGACATGATAATCAGCCAGAGTGGTCTGAGTGGCAAGGGCGGCCACTAGTGGTCGGCAAATGAAAATGAACAACAAAGTTTGAACAAGACCAGCTAGCGCATGTTGAAACGTGACATCTAACTAATACTTTCACTCTGTATTATAAGATAGGGTTAGAAAATGATTTCATATCAATTAAACCAACCTTTTTAACTGAAGATTTGTTTAACTAAAGTAGAAGTTTGCAGCCATTTTTGCAGGAAAATTCAATTTGCAGCTGTCCAGATTTACAGACTTCACTATGTATTATAAAGGACCAGCCTCAAAGAGCATCAAATGCAAAAATAGGTTGATGACGTCTATATACTGCATACTTAAATCAGTGAGATTATGTCATGTGTCCCACTTGAATATGCAGTATAGAGGGAGCAGCACCCTACTTCTTGTACAAAAACACATGCTAGCACTGTTACAATAGAAGCCATGAGTTGATGCTTCAGATATCCAGCCAATTTATATACAAAAAAGCTACTCAACTGATAATAAACAGAAATTTAATAGCTTTTCCTACACTGCATTGACACTTGGGAGCATCTTGGTTATGCTGTGAGGTCATGTAATCCAATTTTGCTTCAGGGTGACTCCATGGCAAAAGCAAGGTTACAGGTGAGAAAGATGCAGGCAAGGTCTGGTTGCACAAGAGGTAGGGAGTATGTATATTAGAATGAGAATGTACATATAAGTGTGTTAACATGAATGTGTATGTGACCATTAATGTGTTTATGTACTTGTGAAGGAGTTTGTGTATATGAGAATGAAATAGTAAGTGTTGGTGTGTTAGCATGGATGTGTAAATGCTTGGGGGCAAAGATGGTACCAGTAGGTTGTCTGGGGCAAAGATGGCACAGACAGGCTGTTTGTTCCATCTTTGCCACCAGACAGCTTGTCAATGCCCCCAAGCAGGCTGTTTCGGGGCACTGACAAGCAATTTGGTGGAAACGGTGGCGCAGACAAGCTTTTTGGGTGCAAAGATTGCACAGGCAAGCTGTTTGGGGTCAAATATGGCACAGCCATGGTGTTTGGGGTCATGAATGGCAATGATAAGCTATTCAAAGGTTGCTTGTGAAGCTGGGGTTCCCCAGGGCATTTTTTTTTGCACTGGGCCCTGTAATTACTAGTTAAGCCCCTGGACGTAGCTTGTATCCCTCTAGGCACAGGTTTGATCACCTTTGCACTTGAGTGTAACCCCTTTACACATTGAGTTCATAATGCTGATTTATTGAAATTATGTTGGTTTTCTCACGTTGTTTAGTGCAAAATTCAATGTTTTCAAAATAGTATGACACATATTCATTAATTTTATCACAAAAGGATCTCAGTTGTGGATACTGTACTACACGACATGCATCTTTTATATCCAAAAAACGCAAATAGGGATTTATTGGTTTTGTCAATAATTGCTTCTTTTTAAAACTATCTATGTAACTTTTACAAAAATGCAAATTTTGGCATATCATTTTTCAGTTGGCAGAACAGATATTGCTGTCAAATGTATTTTTAGAAAATGTAAAATGTCAGTGGCATTTGCAAACATGCTGCCATATTCTAGTGACAGGATTAGAAATAGATATTTTACATATTTGAGAAAATTAGATATTATTAATTGACAATCTCTAAAAATGAGTATATCTATAGCTTTGGATCTATTTATTTATCTATCTAATAATATTTCAAATGATTATATATATCTATCTATATCTATCTATCTATATATATATATATATATATATATATATATATATATAATATTTCAAATGATCTGTATGCCTATGAAGATATTAAATTAAAAATCAGGTGTTTCCACATACTATAGTCACTTACAACATTAACAATGGCTGCACTGTGCTTCTGATCCACTTGATTTTAAGTTTACGGGGGAACATTTGCACATCTTGCAAAAACAAGGATGTTTCTTAGTTGCCGCAAACTTTTGAATGGTGGCGTATAGTTGCATACATAATAAAATAATACAAATAAAATAGGTTGTTGTATATTACATTCTGAGTTTCACCAAAAAACTTGACACTTGAATCCCTCCTGGGGAATTTTATCAAGAGAAATAAACAAGGAGGCGTATACATATTTATATAAAGTAGTCCTACACATAACAATTAACTCACCCACCCCCAAAACAGCTAAAAAAAATCAGTGCATTAGTCCGGTTAGTTCTGGGACTTACAAAAAATGTAATTTTTGGGTTGTGGACTGGGATATCCACTCTTCCGTAAGTTCACTTTTCTTCGGCATATCATTGGTTGTGTGCACAGCTAATATATATATATATATATATATATATATATATATATATATATTTATATATAGTGCTTAAAGTTTACATATTGTGATTTTGGGACTAAACATTTATTTGTCCACATGTTTGCTTATTAATAAACATTATTATATATGTGTAATACATTGCATATACTCATATGTATGGTACACAGTATATAATTATGATGGCAATGCTGCTTTAAATAAAGCATAAGAGATGCAAATTGAGTACTTTATTGTTCATTGAAGCCTCATACTCTCATCTGTTTCTCTTTTTTTTTCATTACAAAAACAACAAAGGAACAAGAAAAAAACCAGAACATTTCATGAAATACAGTATATAAAATGTGGATGTTAAGCATTGAAGTGCACATGCATGACACTGGGGTTTATTTGAAAGTAGTTGAAGTGCAGAGAAATACACTCACTGGCCATTTTATTAGGTACACCTTGCTAGTACCGGGTTGGACCCCGTTTTGCCTTCAGAACTGCCTTCATTCTTTGTGGCATACTTTCTACAAGGTGCTGGAAACATTCCTCACAGATATGAACATGATGGGATCACGCAGTTGTTCCAGATTTGGCTGCACATCCATGATGCGAATCTCCTCTGCCACCACATGCCAAAGGTGCTCTATTTTATTGAGATCTGGTGACTGTGGAGACCACTGGAGTACAGTGAGCTCATTGTCATGTTGAAGAAACCAGTTTGAGATGATGGGAGATCTGTGACATGGTGCATTATACTGCTGGTAGTAGCCATCAGAAGATGGGTACACTGTGGTCATAAAGGGATGGACATGGTCAGCAACAATACTCTGGTAGGGTGTCACATTTTAACGATGCTCATTTGCTACTAAGGGGTCCAAAACGTGTCAAGAAAATGTCCCTCGCACCATTACACATAACCAACAGCCTGAACTGTTGATACAAGGCAGGATGGATCCACACTTTTATGTTGTTTATTCCAAAGTCCGACCCTGCCATCTGAATGTTGCAGCTGGAATCAAGACAGAGGTCCTGGACAAATAAATTTCCCTTTTGGCCCACTGTTACCATCCCCCCCCCACCCCGATTGTATAGTGCAACCTCTAATGGGAAATGTAAGCTAATAAGGAAAATACTCAAAAATGTATGCTTCATATTTTGTTTATTTTTCCTACAGATATTTTATCAAACATTGAGTGTAATAGGGTAAGGACAATGGGCGGTCCCTAAACCCATTGAAAATATATATATTTTGAGCCCGTACATGTATGGGCTTTGTCATTAAGGGGTTAAGTTTATGTAGAACAGTGTATGTCATCAATATTTTTATTTGAACAGGGGAGTGTAGAATCTGCATCTATAAAGAACCATATATAAAGTGGTAGTCTAGACACATTTCTGATTAATATTTTATATTAATGAGTTGGAGTACCGTAGGCCTGGTCCTGAGTACCATTTGTGTATATCATATTATAATGAATGGTATTGTAATGTTGTATAAGTAGTTGTACACTATAAGCTTGAATGTCTCCCATCATTTCTGTTCTTTGTAGTTTCATTGTTAATAACTAAAAGAAACAGTAAAAATAGAATGCCAGATTGTAACTTGTTATCTATTTTCTGCTAGCATATTTTAAGGTTACACAAAAGGTAACACATAGTATACCAAATGAGCGAAGCTGATAGACTATGTTTGAAGAAACGTTTCCTGAAGAGAAGAAGTACTGGATATGTTGATTAATTCACATCGAATAAATAAGGATTGCAATAATTAACAGTCATTAAACATGACATGCTTGGCTCATTCTACTGTGAATTTTTTCAAGACTGAAATAGAATGTAACCTTGTAAAATTTGTTCAGCATCATTAGATATAGTTATCGGAGTGAAAAGCAAAGGCAAAATCCAAGTTTAGAACTTTTTAAATTTCATTTTGATAAAACATAATATAATTTGAAATTATGCAGACACGATTTAAATACACTCGGAGCAGTTTATTATACCTTTGGTTCATTGAGAAGGTGTGTTTTTTTTATTCTGTAGTAAAGGAAAGATTAAGTTTTGTGCTACATGCTATTTTTATTTAATTTTTCATCACCGTAGATGGGCAAATACATTTTAGTTCTTCTTTTATAAGATAAAGTTGCAAATGTGTTGATTCTGGTGCAGCTCAACTGTGCAGATGCATTCAAATGTGTTTTCATTTCTAAAGCTATATGAGTTTAGGCATCCCTTAAGGCAGATTGATATTCAATATATACTGATATTTTAAAATTGCTTTTTTAGTGAACCCAATACTTTGTATAAAGTTATTTTTTTTATACTTTCTATTGCATGGAAATATGACACATATGCTGAAGTATCACTCTGTTTAACACTGCTTACCACTAGTTAAGGCACAATTATCTTCTTATGACTGTAAAGCTATTTAGTTATGTTGAATATGTGTTTTGGAGATGGTTTTTACAGAAGATTACTCCACAGGAAATATACCTTACTTTAAGTAGCGTCCATTGAAGTCCATGTTCTCCTTGGAGTTTCATCTTTCCATGATCAGTCATGTTTGTATTTGCTGAAACTGTACAGCTTACATCTGAACTCTCTGGGGTTGACTTTTTTCAATAGGAGACAATGTTTGACCATGCATATACCTAGCTCATCCCCTACCCACTTCTCTCTTATTCCCAGTCCAATAAAGCCTGCCAAGGGCTATTTTGACACCAATGCTTGCCTAGCCCTATCCCCTCACGAAGCCACTCTCACTGAAGAGGGAGAGCTTCAAGTACAGTACTGAAACAGTATACTGACAGTCAGACAGGGGAGGGTTTGAAAGAGGGCAGAAGGCAATAAACCCATATTGCTATTCACACAGCCACAGGCTTGTTTTTTAGGCTTTGGGGTTTTCTTATACACTATATGACCAAAAGTATGTGGACACCCATATAAGCATAATCGACATCCCATTCCAAAACCACAGGCATTAATATGGCCATCCATTGTGGCTACAACAGCCTCCACTCCAATGGGAAAGTTCTCTGCTATATTTTGGAGTGTGTCTGTGGGAATTTGTGCCTATTCAGTCAAAAGAACATTTGTGTTGTCAGGCACTGATGTTGGGCGAGAAGGCCTTCCTTCTCAACCGGCATTCCAATTCATCCCAAAGTTGTTCAATGAGGTTAAGGTCAGGACTTTGTGCAGGTCACTCGAGTCCTCCAAACAGTAGCGTACCTAGCGGGGGGCGGGGGGGCGGTCCGCACCGGGTGCCGCTCATCAGGGGGTGCCAACTTGCCGGCACCCCTCCAGAGACGGACAGTAATGTCCGCCGCTGGAGGAGAAGGATCGCAAGGGAGCGGTATTGGAGGTCTTTAACAGTGAACCGGCTTAAAATCACTCAAGGGAGCCGGAGGTCTGTTAAAGACCTCCGATACCGCTCCCTCGCGAGCCGCGCGGCAACTGCTACTGCTACTGTGCGCCGGGGTTTGTTGTCAGATCCCGGCGCACAACACTGAAGCCGCGCCCACCGCCGTCCGTGCCCTCTGAACCGGAAGAAGACAGAAGAAGAGGAGCGAAGAGGAAGAAAAGGAGCTGACTGCTTTAAGAAGAAAAGAGGAAAGGTAGGAAATTATTCAGTGAGAGTGACAGTGAGAGTGGATTGGTATGTGTGGATTGGTATGTGTGGAATCTGTGGATTGGTATGTGTGGAATCTGTGGATTGGTATGTGTGGATTGGTAAGTGTGGATTGGTATGTGTGGAATCTGTGGATTGGGATGTGTGGATTGGTATGTGTGGATTGGTAAATGTGGATTGGTATGTGTGGAATATGTGGAATGGTAAGTGTGGATTGGTAAATGTGTGAGAGTGATGGGTGTTATGCTGTACCATTTCCAATGTCTTTTTCATTATATAATTATGCTCTAAAGTACATCATAACTCCCATCACTCTATACTGTTCCATACAGTGGCAGAGCTGGGAGACAGAGGCCTTGCACCCCCACCGCAGGACTCCTGAAAGGTAAGTGAATTTCAAAGGGGGGAGAGGGTAGATAGTTAGGAGGGGGTAGATAGGGAGAAGGGAGTGAGACGGGGGGATAGGGGGTAGATAAGGAGAAGGGAGTGAGAATGGGTAGATAGGGAAGGGGGCAGAAGGGGGTGAGAATGGGTAGATAGGGAGAAAGGAGGGTAGCAAGAATATTGAAATAAAGAGTCAGAATGAGAGAGCAAAAATGAATGGATTAATGTGTGGATGAATTGTGTGAATGAGTGAGAGAATTAATTAATTTGTGAGAATGCATTAATGAATATGTGTAAATAATTTGTGTGAAAGAATAAATGATTGTGTGAATGAATTGTGTGAATGAAAGTGAATTAGTGAGTGACTGTAAAAGTGTTTGTGTTAATCATAGGTGTATAGTTGATTTGTCAAAAAGGCAAAGATGGTATAAGCAGGGTGTTTATGGGACAAAAATGGCACAGACAGGGTGTTTATGGGACAAAGATGGCACAGGTAGCGTGTTTATGGGACAAAGATGGCGTACACTCGGCTGTTTGGGTCACGCCCCTGCCTCCAAACCAAACTCATCAAACCATGTGCCAAACCCATATTTGACCATGAGACGTCTAGATAGTGAAGCGTGATTCATCACTAGAAAACAGGGATCCACTGCGCCAGTGTATAGTGGAGGTGTGCTTTACAACATTCCACCTGACGCTTGGCATTGCACATAGTGATCTTTGGCTTGTGTGCAGCTGCTTGGGCATGAAAATTCATTTCATGAAGCTACCAATGAAAGTGTTTGCACTGATGTTGTTTTCAGAGGCAGTTTGTAACTCTTTACTGAGTGATGCTACAGAGGACAGTCAATTTTTATGTGGGACATGCGTCAGCACTTGGTGGCTTCACTCTGGGCCACTACTCCACGACTGAGCTATTGTTACTCCTAAATGTTTCCACTTCACAGTGACCAGGACAGATCTAGAGGAGCATACATTTCATGAGTTGGCTTGTGGGAAAGGTGTCACATTTAAAGTAAGTGAAACCTTCAGTGCAACCCATTCATGAAGATGGCATGGCTAGGATTTTATACACCTGTTAGCATTGCATGTGGCTAAACACCTAAACTCAATAATTAAGAGAGTTGTCCACATTTTGGTCATATAATTTACTTTCACATAAAACCACAAGCATCTCTAAGCTTATATGAACTCTGGGCAGCATCTATATCCTGAATGGTTGTCCCTTTTATTGCTTTTCTATGCAGACTTGTTTGATAATGTTTGGTAGGCAGAACTGCAGAGAGTTGTCTATGGGCCCCTATATGCTTACGCCATATAGCTGGGTTGTTTTGTCTCCATTCTATTATTCCCCAACCAGGGCTTATGATTTAGTCACTGAGGACTGGGGCGTAGTTTTGGTAATCTGACAAAAGTTCCAGTGTAGGGACCCCTATAAGGCAAAGGTAAATTGCACAGACATTTTCCTAGGAAAAAGTTTGCACAAACATATTTTGGCGCTAGTTTATTAAATACAAAGTAAAAGGATGACATCTATTGCAAGATCAATTTGTCGAAAAATACTGAATACGTCTTTATTCTGACATTTCCACTCCTGGACTATAAATGTAATTAGAGTATTACTATTATTCTACCATCTATACATAATTACATGTGAACCATGGCACATTCTATGGTAATTATAAATTGCTCATTTTTATATGGGGATTAACCACAAGGTAAAATGGTAAAATAAGCTATGACATTGAGTCCTTCCATGGGCACCAGCAACCAATATAGGATTACAAATATTGAGACTCCACTTTAATCATATCCCTATCTAAGGTCTAACAGATTTTTTGCACTCTAAATAAATGTCTTATTTACTCAATATTTTATTATTCATGCATGGCAGATAAAAATTTTTGAATTATTTTCCCTGAAGAATATGTTTCCTGGTGTGCACTGTGCAAAACGGCCTCTATCTGTTGGAAGAACACCAAAGAAATGGATGTTTTAGGAATGTCTTGTAAAGCCACAATGAACTGCAGAAAACCATGTAACACCTCTAATCCAGACAGCTATCAACAGATTACATACTCTGTGAAAGATTAAAGTAATATTTTTAAATTGCCAAATGATCAGAACAATCTGTGGTCACGGAGGAGCCATGGTTATATTTAACTTTATATGTAGAGAGTTTTAAAATTGTTTGGCATGATGCCAGGCTACAAATATTTTTTTTATGATTTCCTTTTAAACTGTAGTTCTATCTTTTCAAAAGAACTTCAAAGCCATTATTCATTCCATTGATTTTTTTAAAATCTTTTTGCCCAATTAATATGGAGCATTGAAACAAACAATGATTTTTTGGTCTGAATAAACAAGATATATTAAATTATGATCGCTTGCATTAAACAAAATTGTGAAATAATTGCCAGCCACCTCAATTACATTAACTTTATTCTATGGTTAATGCAGGGTTTGTTCTTTTTTGAGGACTGACCAATGTGTTGGAGTGGATGAACTGCTGTTGTAATTATAATTATAATTTAGAAAAATCATTCATGCAATGTTATATGCAATCAAAACAAACAAAAAATGCAGTGAATACAAATTACACTCTGTTACCTCTAAAAGTGCTGTTGCACCTGGAATTTTTTGCTTTCACCAACTTTCCTAAATATTGAAATTATTATGCACTAACTCTTGCATCCATGGTAAATAAACTTATTCCAGTTTTAAAATGATTTACAGTTTTTATAAATTTTCTGGTTTAAAACCATTTAACAGAACAATTTTCTTTCAACTGTCTAAACTTAAGTCTGTACTCATTTGGGATGTTGTTTTTGTTAGGTTGTTTTTTTTTGTAAATATATATTTAGAAGGTACCATTGTCACATATGTTAAATATAAAGCACTTTATTTACACCCACATTACTATTCTAGGCAGAAATGTTCTCTCTTCTTCCTTCCTCCACATCTTTGCAAAACATAACCACCAGGCGAACTTCTGCCAAAATGGTGACGCTTCCAGTGACGTCCTCTCCCCTGACCCTTCAAATGCACTAAGAAAGAAGAGGGAAAAGAGAAGAACAAGAAGATGCGAGACATGGAAGTGGTGTTGCGACACACCGAAGTGGAAGTGGTTGCCAGAGAATGTAGGGAGACATTCAGGGAGTGTAAGAGAGTGGGAATGAAAAAGCCGGCAAATTTCAGATGAAAATTCAGAGCTTTTTGCTTCACTTTTATCTATGTTAAGAGGTTTCTGGCCTTCTACGAATTGATGACATCAGCAAATTTAACTAACTTAGCAATTTGAACAAATCTGAGTGCACAAGTCTAGTGTATATAGATATATATACATATATATATATATATATATATATATATACAATTCTTCTAGATGGGCACCTTGTAACAGTGTTGCCTCAAGAAGCCCATCTTGATCCGCCCATGAGGACATAAAATATGAAGATAGGGATCTCAAAATGTTGTGTTGGTGGCTTAGTAGAAGGAAGATAAATAAACATTATTGGCTAAATAGGAAGATAGAAGGGAAAATAGATTGTTACAGTTGGGAAGGGAGCAAACAATTGAATTGGGAATGAGGGAGACAATTTACATCTATTGTCGGAAAGGAGGGTGTTGAACTATGATTTAATGATGCCAAGGACAAACTCAAATTTATCACTGGATATATTCCTTATAGCATCTTCCCTCTCATGTATAACATTTTAAGGTTTTGCTCCCTGTCTATAAAATTCCATAACATTGATTCTCCCCTACTTTTGAAAGGTTCAAGGTTTCCTTGCAACTTCATAGAAACTCAAACAGTATTTTATTAATAATAATGTACTTATAGCTTTCTTTTTGGAGGTCATTTTTAAAGGAATATTAGATAAAGGTTAAGGATTGAAAATGCACATGCAACATTCTTGTAATTGATGTCACCGCTAAAAATAATTTGCTTCAATTGTCAACTCTCAGTTCTTTTTTGGGACAGTTCTAACAGTGTGTTTTTCCTTTGGCAGATTATGTTTTTTTTTCTGCCCAAGTAAATCAAAGAACTCCACAAATGTTTGGAACCTTGGCAGGGCTTTCTGAATGTTTACGACTGCAAAGAAATTATAAACTCAATAAAACACTATCCCAAATAAACAGATTCACTGATACTACCATATACTAAATTAGTTGCACAAACATATATTCATTAGCACCGATTTTATCAGAGTATATTCTTATGTGTGTTTTTGTTGCAATGTGCACATTAAATGTGAGACAGAATGATATGTATTACTCATGCCTTGGCTTGTATTCATTGGCACTGAGCTGGGATATTATTAGGAACACAGGAAATTTTAATGTCCTTTTGCAATAAATGATGAAATTAAATGAGACAATCCATTTTGTTTTTTTATAACTTGGAGAGATTTTGTTATACTCCAACGTTTGCAAACAGTGAGAATATATTATACTATTTTTATAATATATAATATTTCGTAAAACTAATATGATGCTTTGCATTGGTACCCTTAATTACGAAAGCTGGTTTATTATTTGAGCTCTCAAATGGGAGTCCTCGAGCATGTGTATAGGCAGTGATAGAATCAGTATTTTTGCAATGTTCTCTGAGAAGACCACAAATGAACCCATGCTGCATATTCACTTCAGCACTGATGAAGAATAAGTGACTGTTCTAATCTGAGAAATATCCAAAAGCTAAAAATATTTGAACACTTAAGAGAAAGAGTGATTGTTTTATGAGGAGGAATTTCCCAAAGCCAGAACATGTGAAGACTTCAAGAAATGATGATTGTTTTATTCAGATTAATATCCAAAGCCAGAACACCTGAAGGATCCAGGGTATTATCCAAGGATACAGTGATATTGGAAAACTAGTGCATAAATTGTTCCATAGTGTGTGGTCCAAGGTGGATAAAATAATATGATTTTTTTTTTATACCACATGCCTTTAATTTTGTAAAATAACAAATGTGTGCTGGCTAAAACTCACTCCAGCTTATCTGCTCAAAAAAGACATCTAATAACTAATATGTTCCTGAAATCAAAAAGTGAGTGCAGATGCAAGTATTTAAAAATATATACCTTAAATGTACACGAGCAAAGGGAAAAAAGGCATTACATTATTACGGGACTGTTGTGCTTCTGTCAATTTATATTTCCCTATATCAGATTATTGCTCTATTATTTTTGTGGTGGATTTTCCTTTTTTCCTTTATTAAATAGCAATAGTAATATTGAGGACTTTAACGTGCATACGTATCACATACTTGAAAGTAACACTTTAGTATATCCTAAACTTTGTGGACTGTAATGAATGCAGACAAAACTTTGATTCCCCCTTGTATAATTGGAAGTGGTGTAATTATCTTTTTAGGTTTCCCTGAGGTAGATGGTCTGCTTTTTCAACTAACTTCACTTGCTGGGTCTGATAAGAATGTTCTAATAAGAATGTTCTACATGCAGATGCCATATGTCTAACTCTGCAGGAACCCATCCTGGAACAAAGCTACATCTTCTCCCTTGACATTTTTACCGAATCTAAATAAACGTGAAGTATTCCATTTTAGTTTTCTTTGGCTTGCGTTGTTTAATTAGCTGTTTTGGTATTAACTTGCTTATGTCAAACAAGGGTAATGAAAATGTCAATATGCTAACTGATCCAGGAAGATTTTTATTTAGAATTGCTGCGTATTCAGTGTGAGAGATTCCCATTATAGCTAAGTTTTTTATACTATAAATAAGGTTTACTCTATCCCTCAGATGATTACATATTTATCAGAAACTGCACAGTAAACCTCATATCTTGACATTCTTTGTCATTTGAATTGTGTGGAATATTTAAATTATGGACCAAAGTCTTGCCAGTTGTAAAGAGGGTTAACTTTTTTAAGAAGGCAGCATTTTTAAGGCCATTGGCATAACTAAGGAGACTGCATCAGCCCAGCCATGATCAAGATCCAGGTCCCAGAGCACCCAACCTCTACTACACCATGTGGCAGCAGAGATCTTATTTATTATTGGTATTATTTATTGTTTTATAAAGCACCATCATCATACCTGGGAACTCTCCGGACTTTGCCCGGAGATTGCCGGGTGATGCACCGATTCTCCGGTCCTCCGGGTCGCGGGAGCGGGGTCTTGACACGCCCCTCTCCCTGCCCACTGACCTCAGGGAAACTCCCACTGATGTCAGGGGACCTCCCACAGATGTCAGCAGGACCTCCCACCGACATCACCGGACCACCCGCTGACGTCAATGGGCAGCCCTGTCCGCGTCCCGCAAGGTAAGGCTCAGGGTAACCGGAGCCCAGAAGTTCCCAGGTAGGGCCATCATATTCTATAGCACTGTACAATGGGTAGACAGGACATTTGCGGCGTTTCTTTTGGGGGGGTTCCTACAGCCCTGGGGGGGATTTCTTCATTATCGGTCCCCCCCGCATGAGTTACTGGGGGGGATCTGTCCCCCCTTCCCCCCCGGTTCCTACGCCCATGCCTCTTTCCCTTATACATCTGAGGATTTCAGTTCCTCACTCCATCCCCTGTGTCCCTTGCCTTGTTCCCTGTCCTTTGTGGGATCATGTACCATGCTTGTATTATCTGGCTATGTATATAATCAATGTTCTGTGTATTTCTGTTCAGCTGTGTATTTCTGTTCAGCTGTGTTTGGTTATGCTATTACCCTGCCTCCCTCACCTGAAGTCTAGACCATTCACACCTGACCTAATGAACAGGCTTTATATCCCTGCCTCCCAGTAACAGAGCTGTGGGTGCATTAAGTTCTTTGGAGCTATAGTTCATGCTAGACTCTGGAACTGTATATTGGATCTGCCTGCCTGCCTGCCTGCCTGTTACCCTTTTGCCAGCATGTTGCGCCTGTTGCCTGTTTGACCAGGACTGCCCCTTTTGCTTGCTACCTGTCCCAGACCCTTTCGGATACTTACCTGAGCTTTTCTACCTTCATACTCCCCATCAGTCTGTATACATGATATGCCTCCTACTCTGCTGCTTATGGTGATATGTCTGCTTTGCTTTGTTTAATATACCTATAACCAAACATTCCGCTTGTGTCATTTGTGAAGTGTGTTTCTATGTTTCTATCACTGTATGCGTTCTTACACTCCTGTGCTCTGGACTCCAGCATCCAGTTAATGGCTGATGAGTCTGACAAGATGTCTCTGCTGCTTGATAGACTATCAAAGACTCCTGCCCGTACAAGTAAACAATGATAAGGGAAAGATAAACAGGTTCTCTGCCACTGACTGTTTAAGGCAACCACACGTTGCATGAAAACTCGACCATGGAAGACTGGGTGTGGGTGCTGCAGCTCTGAAACAGCAGCTGCTCCTCAAGGAAGGTACTGATTTTTCCCCGTACAGGTTGACATTCTTCAATGGTGGGTCGGTATCAGACACCAAACCATCCCTTTAAGAATTTAGTCACATCCTGGTGTTCTTATCTGCCAGACTGTCTGTGTGTGTATTTTTCAGCTTATAGCTTTATGGTAATTTTATTTTCAGGGTGGAGACAAACGGTTTTCAATTGTGACACCTGGCAGTGCTAATTTCTTTCCAAGGCAGCAGGTATACAGGAATTATAGCTTCCTGTGAAAGTGTCAGTTTACTGACAATAAATCTCAATGTCTGTGTGTTTACAGACCCATCTGTCACATTCACACACAACTGACTTCAGCATCATTGTGCCAGTAAGGATTTATTTTCATAACACAAAGTAATATTATTTGTATTTGGTAGGCTATTCATCAGTAATGCATATCCGGAGCATGTAACATTTGTCATTGTCATGTAATGTTTTATAGCATATATATGCAGAGATAACTAAGTGCTTCAAAGCATTTAGTGATTAGTGCAGATTCCCATCTTACCTAGTACCAGGGTTTTAGAACTTCAACCATAACACCGAATGGGATTTTTTAAATGAAAAAGTGATGTTATACAGTACTGTGCAAAAGATTTTGGTAAGTGTGGGAACATTTTGTAAAGTAAGAATGTTTAAAAAACAAACAAACATGCTAATACCGTATTTGCTCGATTATAAGACGAGGTTTTTTTCAGAGCAAATGCTCTGAAAAATACCCCTCGTCTTATAATCGGGGTCGTCTTATAATCAGACCTCAAAGTCTGACTATGAGACGACTAAGATGCAGATCCCCTGCAGCTGCAGGGGACCTGGATCCTCCTGTCTCAACCCACCCGCCCCACTTACCGGTACTTCAGAGTCCCCGGTGTGCAACTGTCATGTAGCTGGGGCAGCGTGTAGACTCACGCTGCAGCCGGAAGGAGGCGTGGCTAGCAGCGGGGGTTGTCTGCGTGCATCGCGCAGACATTCCCCGGCTTTCAAAGATCAGCGACACCGGCACCGGCACCGCGCGGGGACCTCTGATCTCTGACAGCCGGGGAATGTCTGCGCGATGCACGCAGACAACCCCCGCTGCTAGCCACGCCTGCTTCAGGCTGCAGCGTGAGTCTATACGCTGCCCCAGCTACATGACAGGAGACTCAGAAGTACCGGTAAGTGGGGCGGGGGGGAGTGTTAAATGGGGGGCATAAGGCATTTCTGGAGGCAGGGTGCTCTGTGAAATGCCTTTTAACCCCCTTAATGCCACTCTGCCTCCAGAAATGCCTTTTTAACCCTCTATACGCCACTCTGCCTCCTGAAATGCCTTAAACCTCCCTATATGCCACTCTTCCCCATAATATGCCTTTTAACCCTCTAAGTGCCAGAGTGGCATATAGGGTTCAAAGGCATATCATGGGGCACAGTGGCATATAGGGTTAAAAGGCATATCATGGGGCACAGTGGCATTTAGAGGGTTAAAAGGCATATCATGGGGCACAGTGGCATATAGGGGGTATAAGGCATTTCTGGGGCAGATGTGCGTAACTGGGGGGCAGGTTGGAAAATAGAAGGAAATAAAACCAAAATATTTTTCTCAATCATAGCTTTTATTAAAAAAATAGTTTAAATGAATTAACATTTACTGGTAAAACTTTTTTCCTATAGGGTCGTCTTATATTCAGGCTTTTTCTTTTTTTCCTAAATTAATATTAAGATTTGGGGGGTTGTCTTATAATCAGGGTTGTCTTATAATCGAGCAAATATGTTTTTTATCATTCAACAAAGTGAGCGAACAGAAGAAAACCCTAAATCAGTAGTCAATCTGACCACCCTCTGCCTCCAAAACAGCATTAATTTCTATGATCGTTTGCACAAGTTCATGGATTTTGTAGGTATATAGTTTGGTGTATGATTAAACAATTGTATTACACAGGTGTTAATGATCATCAATTTAATATGCAGTCATTAACCGAAACAGATCCAGATGTGTAGAAGGAACAAAACAATGTGATGTTGCTGAAGACAGTTTAATGTCAAAAGTCATACACCACGGCAAGACTCCGCACAGCAACAAGGCTCAAGGAATTTACACTGCATCAGCAAGGTCTCTCCCAGGCAGGCAGGAGTTTCCAGATGTTCTGTCCAGGCTCCTTTGAAGAAGCACAAAGAAACTGACAATGTTGAGGACCGTAGACGCAGTGGTCAGCCAAGAAAATTTTGTGCAACAGATAAAAGACACATCATGCTTACTTATCTATGCAATCGGAAGATGTCCAGCAGTGCCATCTGTTCACCATTGGCAGCCTGGAGCACCTATCACACGTTTATTAAATGATTAAAATAAACTATTAACATGTTTTTTGAAAGCATTTGTACTTTACAGAATTTGTTCAAATCTGCCTAAAACTTACTGTACTATATATATCTCAGGTAGACCCATTGACATATACACCATTGTGTCAGGTAGGCCCAGGCTGTCCATCTGGCAGACTAGACAAATGTTTCAGTGGCCAAATGAGCATTTCTGGTACGTGTGGCTACTGCCTGGATACTCTGCAAGAGCATGACTTGCTCGCTGCTTGCTAACGCATATACGTCATTTAGCAGCTGGCCCTAAAGTGTCTGGTCCGCTTTTCTGGTCTGGGCTTGGTTCCAGGTAATTAAAGTGAAAACAAAACCATCCTAAGACATACAAATCTCTAAACCACTAATTAAGAACTTGCTAAATTGAAGGGTAATTAGGTAACTTCTTCAAATTGCAGGTGCCACATGTGGATGCATCTGGTGGATTTACCATTCAAAAAGCAAATACTAGCTTCCCCTGATTCAAATGAGGACTCCATCGAGTTGAATTAAAAAATTCAGTGGACAAATACAGCCAATGACCTTAAAAATGTATTGTCCTAGATAATTGATAATCTGTTACATACCAGCTGTTTTAAAAACATTAAAAACATATGCATACGAGCAAAGTGGAAAATACATTGAAATTAATGACATACTTTATATAACAATATTCCACATACTGATAATTCAGAAACATACCCCATTTCTTTTAAGGCACTTATTGATGTTGCAACACAGATGTGACCTGCATTATCACTTGATTGTGAAACAGTTTTTTGGATTAAGTCCAAGAACACACAGCTGAGTTAAAACCAGATATCTTACAGATAACATCAAAGGCTGATGTTTCTTTTTTGATATCATGCACTATTTACATTAGTGTTTCTTAATTGTTACCACATGCAGCCACTAGCCTTGTCAATGGTGTCCACTGTATAAATTAACTTTGGTTATGGTGGCTGCACTGTTTATACTAATGTCCTAATTATGATTGGTCCTTCATACTTGGCAATGGTTTCCTGCATCAGCATCTCATTGCTTATCATCGGCAAAGCAGTGCTTTTCATTTGCTGCAATTTTGCAGACATGACCTTATCACTCAGGACTGTATTGCTTGGCAGTTTGGGCTCTATCCAGCTATCTTATCAATGTGAAATTCAAACACCAAAATTCCCCTAATGCATTTGTCTCTTTCTCCTAGCTCCTTTGCTTGCAGCTGATGTGCTTGACCACAAATATCCTGTCAATACTCACCACCAACCAACTCGCTGTGCACATCTTAGTACATGACCTCAGAAGGGCTGCATTGACCCGGCTGGGATTTGAACATTCGATCCTAAGGTTTGAATACACTCTGTAATCAGGGCATTTACCAACTGAGCTATCCCACTGGGCAAAAGCGAGGTGAAAAGTTGACTATGAAGCGGCTTTTGGATTTGCAGCTTTTGGAGTTCTCCAGGAGGTAAACTTTTTCCTAAAGATTAAAGAATGCATAATAGAATACTTGCAAATTACTTTAATAAGCATTATTCATTGGCAGGTTGCATGGGACAAATATCCCTTTA
This sequence comes from Spea bombifrons, assembly GCF_027358695.1. Lineage (NCBI taxonomy): Eukaryota > Metazoa > Chordata > Amphibia > Anura > Pelobatidae > Spea > Spea bombifrons. Next base: position 25,512,515 of record NC_071091.1, on the reverse strand, counting down.
ATTATATATATATATATATATATATATATATATTAATTAAAATACTCGTGTAACTATCAAAGCAATGGTACAGTGTCTGAGGTGTATATGCATGCACAGAGACTAATACAGTGAGGGAATTTATACATGCACACAAGACAATTGGGCTACCCGAAATCTGAGACGACACCAGAGCCATTTACAAACGGGCAGACTTGATGAGCCAAATGATTCTTATTTGCAATGAACGTCTGTGTCTATACGTTTAGGTGTTATTCAGTATTGTTATAGAGCTCCTTACTAGAAGTTATTTCAGGTTTGGAAGTTGCTTATGTGTCTTCTAAAGGTGAGAAACTGTGCTCCATGAAAAAGAACACTGTGCAATTCTATACCTATGTCAAAACATATCAGATATCTTGGTGTCCTATCAACTGGTAAATATACGGTTGGAAACTACATGTATTTTAAAGGCTTGCTGAAGCGATAAACATAGAAACTGTCATTGAAATGTCCTGATGGAATAAAAGAGGTTCTACCCAACTTCATAGTTAACCATTGGGTTAATTTACAACATGCCATGACCTCTGCACTAATAATTGGTAAAACTGCAGATAACCACAGAGAGACAAGAGTGTTGGATTTTATTGCCGTAACATTTTATTAAACATTGTAACGTGTTTATTTCTTAGAATTATCCAACATATAAGTCAACATTCTACAATAAATCAATTGCCATTAACAATTCAGCCTCCTTAAATATATATAACCAAATAACCGTAAATCCGGGTCCTCAGTCCCGTTAAATACCACCGACCATAACCACGGTTGGTCCATTCCCTGTTACCACTGAATTACCACTACATGTCCTTGGCCAGCTACTCCAGCGTCTTTCTAAAGAAGGGGGTCCAACACCGACATACTACATACAACTATCCAATCAGGGAGAGAGAAAATAGCTTGCTGCAATTAATGTATGATAAAAAGAATGGCAAACCTAGACCCTCTGGACCAATTTAATTCCCGGGGTAAACTGGCAGCGGCAGGTCAAACCTCACAAACTCCATTCCTATAACTGCTTTCACCCCCTTGCAGGCGAGGTCATGCCTCTTTATTCCTATGTACCTCCAAGAGGCCTCTGAACCATGCAAAATAGATCCACATAGGAACTGGTTTTCCAATAAAAATAGCGAGCTAGATTATGTATGTGTGTATATATACATACATACATACATACATACATACACATACACACATATACATACATACATAGACATTGGCGTTATATCATTATTTGGATTTATCTTCTGAAATGTTAATAGCAAGCAGACAAACAATAGGAGCTATATTCATGGGATGGTTGGAAATGTTGCTGTGGGTTTTTTATTATTAACAACATCAACATTGATAATATACAAAATGAACAATAGCTTGAACAATCATGACATATTGGTACAAAAGGTGAAGAGCTCTTGTGAGCCTACAATAGCTAAAGGTTAATTGTATGTGATGATTGCAGGATGTATGTGATGATTAACTCACTATATTGTGGCTAAATGGCCTAGAAGTAGGCAGTGATTTACTGACATGTACAATTGATGCATCCTGCTGTGATCTGGATTGGAGTGTCCTTATGAGATAATAGAGGGTATAGGTAATTGGGATATGACATGTCAGGGATGTTTTTAGATGATTGGAATACAGGGCTACTCTATTTTCTATTGTTAGTTAAGATATCATTGAACGTGGCTAGTAAGTATTATTGCAATGCAATTGTTTACTGGTAGCCAGGCTTCTGTGGCAGCGATTACTTCACTGCATAGACATACTTGCGGACTCTCCAAGGTAGGGTACCCAGATCTCTCCCAAATACTGGGTTGTAGTAACATTATGAAAAGGTAGAGAAAGCCACAGATAGAGGAATGGTTAGCTGCATGAAGAGGCAGAGTTGGCACCAAACTTAAAGTGGATAGGGAAGGGGAAACTGGGATTCACCCAGAGAATCAAGGTCAAACCAGGATAGTTCTTGAGTATAAAAAGAAAAAAAAAGGATTCTGGTCCAAAACAGAAATGGCCAACCTCAGGGAGGACTTGACACCCTGTAGGAAAATACTGTACGTATTTTGTGCCCTACATGCCTATGTCAAAGCATTGTTGTTAGATGAGAAACACGTAAGGCATTCACCTACTGTGTGTCAAGTCCTCACTGGCATTGGCCAAATGTGGTAAATAAAATTGACATATTTAAATGTACTACCATGTTTAATATTCATTTTTTCTGATGTTGCAGACCAAAAGACTCCAGGTCAAATGCAGAGAGTTCCCTGGTATGTGCATATGGCGGTCCGAGGAGCTATACCTATGTTATGCATATTTCACTGTTTCTTGACAAACTTTGGGGATTCAACACCAGTCTAGTCTACTTTTCACTGACTGTCCCAGATCTACTAGAGATGCAAATAAGCAAGAGTAAGAGGACATGACATATTGCAGTCTAATGATCACAGGTACTATGACCTCCATACTTGCTATTGCTACTCTTAAATTTGCATTACAATGAACTGAACAATGCCTTAAATTCTAATACGTCAATAAAATCAGTTCTTTGTTTTTAGGTTAATAGTATTTTTCAAAATAAATGAATTTAAGATGTTCTGTTACAGTTACACTCCTTAGATTTGACTGATGTACTAAATCAACTGATGCTTAATGAAATCTGAAAACCAAATTGTACCTGTATGCTTTAGTAAATTACAAGATAAACGTGACAATCACAATTTAGCCTTTACTGCTGAGTCCTGGGAAATTATGTCCTGTGCTTCATCTTTTAAGGATGCATGGCGCCGGGTGGAATTCAACAATGGAGACTGTGCCAAGACGACATAATCCCCTATAGTGTTAATGAGCAAGTTGGGGAAATCGGTGATAATTCTTTTAACCAGCCCATTCAGAAGTTGAGCTGCAGGGAGCCTGCTTTCTAGCTTTGGAGAAATCATAGTACTCTGAATTTTAATTCCATATGATTTGAAATTAAATTCCTTTTCATTTGAGTTTTGCACTAACATATTTACATAAAACTTGAAAAAATAGATATTAAACAGAGAAAGCCTGTAATATCTGACGCACTTTATGCAGAAGCAGCTATGGACTTAGAATGACCCCTAAAGTGAAATTCCTTAATTTAAATAACAAAATCCATTTGTGCATATTCACAAACGTTAATTGAACACTGCCTTTGATGTTTAAATCATGAATGACAGATGCTTCCGAATTAGCCTCCAGCCTCAACATCATTAGAAGATAAAAAAAATATATATTATTGCTCTCATGGGAAACATTCCGACCTGTAGTGCCATTCTCACAGTGCTTATCATCATACTTCTCTAAATGTGTGTTTTACGACACGCAGCATAAATTAATTAGACAATATGGATGGAAATTGTATATCATTTGTCATGTTTCGAATATACCTGAACTTGCTTCAGTTATTTGTTACAATTACAAACAATATCTGCCAAAATAATAACTAGACTAAAAATGTTTTGTTGAAAGGACATTATAATCTCATTTTCTATGGTTATGTGGCTCATAAGTATTACAATAACAATTCAGAGTGCATAGTTTGCTTTAATGTTGTAGAAAAAGGTTAATATATTCTGCATTCCAGTGTTCTATACATAATTTCTTTGGGGCCCTGTCATTCCAAAGAGATTTCCAAAGAAAAGATATAAAATCACAGCGGTGTAAGTGAACACCAGGTTTGTGGAGAATGGTAGAGAGGGAAGGCAGTTAAGAGCATGTATATGGGGTAAAGCTGAAAAAAAGAACACGTGTTTGCTTTCTGTGACAAAATATACTTAAATTATGTAATATCAAATCTTTCAAAGTACTCTTTTGGGAACTTGAAGAAAAAACATTATTTTACCTGTCTTCTGTGGAATAAAATGTGAATTGTTTCACAAATGTCATCACACAAATTACTCCGTTATGCTAGATTGTTGAAAACATGCTAAACCTGATCATAGTGACATACTCACCAACATTTGCTCCTTGGATCCTGGGCGACAGACCTGGACTTGACGGCACAGGACCCCACAAAAACGTGACTGTCCTGGCGGAATTCAGGACTGTTGGCAGGCATGTAGTGGGACTTGAGGCAAGGCTCCTCCAATTGGGCCTTCCCAGCCTATTCTGACTCACCACCCTTGTGGTCTGTCTGTCGCCTGCTGCCCAACTCTAGAATCTGAACACGTAGTGGGAATTGCTAGTGGAGAGGCTTGTGCTGGTGGCTGCACAGAACTTCATCTTGCTTTTCAGGCTTCCACCTCCACAACCTGGTCAAAGAGACAGCTTTTGTGGGCCTTCAAGGTAAGCCCAGGTTAAGGGCAGCTACCTCTTTTGCTCCATGTTAAGGATGGCTCTGCACTTTTGACATATACTTAATGATATTACAGCTGGGAAAGCCATTGTTGGCTCAAGCCCAATGTTTGGTTTACTCTGAGTTTTCAAGACTGGATACATGTAAGCCCAAGTTGAGTCAGCTCAAACCACTCTTCTAGTTGCTAACCCCACACAATCAAAAGTACAGATATTACTACAGAGGATTCACTGATCTCTAAAAGGCAAAAGACAATCATAACTTATTTGTAAGTTATTAGACTGCTGAATTTGCAAGTTACCTGTTTTTTTAAAACTACTGTATACATTCCCTGCCAGGGGCGTGCTGGGCCAGGGGGTAATTTCCCCCAGGCCGCCCTAAATGTTAATAAAGCGGCCGCACGACCACCATGGCCGTCTTTAATGAAGGACAAAAGCCTGCATTAACCTTGATCGCAGGGGTCACAACTCCCCGCGATCACTTCCACAGAGGCCCTGCCACTTACCAGCGTCTCTTGTTCCACCCAGGACAAGCAAGAAACCAGCGGAGTCACGTGACTTTACGTCATATGACTCCGCTCCGTTCCTGCTTTCCCGGGCGGTACAAGAGAAGAACGCAGAGGGATGCAGCGGCTCCTGCAGAAGTCTGGCGAGTGGCACAGAGTGATCTGTAGTTCAGGTAAGAGGGGGGGGGATGGTATGACTGAGTATGCATGATTGAGGAAATAAATGAGTATCTGTCAGTGAGTCAATGAACGAGTATCTGGAAATGATGAAATGAATGTTTGTGAATATTGAATGAATGAATACGTCTGTGATTGCATGGATGTGTAAGTGGGGGGAAAGCATTGCTCAAGGAGGCTGTTTGAGGATACCACAGGCAGGTTGTTTGGGGGCAAAGGTGGGAAGTCCTATGCTTCCATTCTTGGTGATTGGCAGATCCTGTGAGTGAAATTCACGAGAGGGTGCTGGCCGGGGGCATCACATAAATCAATACTAAAGGGGGGGCTGGCAGTGGGATAAATATACTATGTGGGGCTAGCTGGGGGCAATACACAAGAGTCTGGGCGACAGTGGCGGAACCACCGGGGGCGCAGGGGTCGCAACTGCGACCAGGCCCTGGAGTTTTGCCAGTCAGGGGGGCCCAAGGGGTGCCAAGCCATCATTTTCAGCAACCCCTCGGCGCCCCCTTCTGTCTCCTCTGCCGCCGCCTGCCTCAACGCTGTCACGACTGCAGTGGTGGGAGTGTGATGCGTCTGTCATAGCAATGAAGCCGCGCGCACCGCGGCAGAGCAGCGAGACAGAGGCTTCGCGCCCCCACCACAGGACTGCACGGTAAGTGACCTACAAAGAGGGGTAGGGAGAGGGTAGATAGTGAGAAGGGGGTAGGGAGAGGGTAGATAGTGAGAAGGGGGTAGGGAGAGGGTAGATAGTGAGAAGGGGGGTAGGAAGAGGATAGATAGTGAGAAGGGGGGTAGGGAGAGGGTAGATAGTGAGAAGGGGGTAAGGAGAGGGTAGATAGTGGGAAGGGGGGTAGGGAGAGGGTAGATAGTGAGAAGGGGGTAGGGAGAAGGTAGATAGTGAGAAGGGGTAGGGAGAAGGTAGATAGTGAGAAGGGGTAGGGAGAAGGTAGATAGTGAGAAGGGGTAGGGAGAAGGTTGATAGTGAGAAGGGGGTAGGGAGAAGGTAGATAGTGAGAAGGGGGTAGAGAGGGTAGATAGTGAGAAGGGGGTAAGGAGAGGGTCGATAGTGATAAGGGGGGTAGGGAGAGGGTAGATAGTGATAAGGGGGTAGAGAGAGGGTAGATAGTGAGAATGGGGGGTAGAGGGTAGATAATGAGAATGGGGGCAGGGAGAGGGGGTAGATAGTGTGAGAAGGGGGTAGATTGGGATGGGGGCCCTTAACAGATTCTCGCACTGGGGCCCTGAGGCTTCTAGTAACACCTCTGGTGGGCGCATTAGGGTGACTGCATTGGCCATGTTTTCCAGGACACATATAGCTTTTACATTCTGCTGACCAGCCCAGATAAAATGCTGCCCTGCAGTATGGGGGATTTATAGACTCATGGAAGGAACAAACTAGTCAGATATACATCCCCCATACTGCAGGGCAGCATTTTATCTATGCTGGCAGCATCAATACACAAGGGTAGCAACTGGGGCCATTACACAAAAGGGGGCAAAAACACTAAAAGGGAGGTCAATGACAAAGCAGTGTGGAAAATACTTTTTTATTATTGTTGTAGCTTAGCCCATCTGGTGGGTGTCAGAGCCTGTCCTGGTGTGTGTGTCTGAGTGTCAGTTTGACAGGGCCTGTCCTGGTGTGTGTGTGTCTGTCTGGCAGTGTGTCAGAGCCTGTCCTGGTGTGTGTGTTTGGGTGTCAGAGCCTGCCCTGGTGTGTTTGGGTGTCGGTGTGGCAGAGCCTGTCCTGGTGTGTGTGTGTGTGTTTGGGTGTCGGTGTGGCAGAGCCTGTCCTGGTGTGTTTGGCTGTTGGTGTGGCAGAGCCTGTCCTGGTGTGTGTGTTTGGTGTGTCGGTGTGGCAGAGCCTTACTGGTGTGTGCGTTTGGGTGTCGGTGTGGCAGAGCCTGTCCTGGTGTATATTTGATCATCTGTTTCCTGGCACTTTACTTTCTGTAGGAATAAATTGAACTATAGTCACTTTAAAAGACAACATTTTCTAGGCCCAGAAATCAGTGAGCAGAAAAGTGAAGGTTTTGTGTTTTTTTAATCTATTTCAATCTGCATATTTTATTAAAAGGGATTAGCTGTGTCACATGCTACAACAGGAAGGGGAACTGGACTTGAACATCTGAATAGAAGACTGGCACGAAGTTTTGTGTATGACAAGGGTTTTCATGTGTTCTTTTGCTTTGAGAATTAAATATGAAAGTGTTTTTTCTGGTGTTTAGACTTTTCTTGCTCCTGGGGTTGCCAAGAAGACATTAGTGTGGCCTGGATAAGGTGGAGTTACCAGAACTTGCCATATTTTGTACACTTGTGTTATCCCAAACCCTAAAAGTGCTCTTTATACCAGCTGCCATCCAACACAGTTGACACAATTGGGGTAGAGAATTAAAGTAGATGGTTCTTGATTTCAATGGTTATTGGTATGTTTTCCTTGGTTTCACTTTTTTAGGTCCCATAAGGACAATGTTGTATATTGAATGAGCAGGTACCCAATGATCTCAGCTAAAATTGTAACCCCTGATATTTATTATTTTACAAAAACGTTGAGGACATTTCTTTTGTACTATTTATGTTTCTCCTTACGTTAAAAATTATAAAATATTTTTAAAATAGTTTTCTATATGATTTTCAGCTAATGTATGTATAATGTGTTGTGTTGGCAAGGTATATTAGGATGCTCTTTGTTTAGTACATCAGTGAATAGAAAGCCATAATGGATTTTTATTTCATTCAGGGACAACACCTGGTAATCCGTGGTTTGGAAATGTCACCTTCAAGGTGGTGGTTATTGTACATTAGATTTTATGTCCCTAGACACGGAAAATATATATTTTTCATTTGTCTTCCCAGATTATACCACTGAGGTGTATAATGTTCAGTCAGTAGGTAAATGGCATACAGTAATTGTTTTACAAAAAATATGAGTCTATCCAACCAGGATTCACTTGGAGAGATTTAACAATAAATTACAAACATGAATGTAACACAATAATACAACAACTGCTAGTAGGTATTCAGTATTGTAGGTCAAATTGTAGGTTAAGGGAAACCTAGATTATCAGACCAGAACGCTGTTACTGTTTTAAAAGTTTTAAAATATCGCACTGTGAAAGGATGACCGGCAACTATCATCATGAATTAACATCTTTTCTTAATTCATGTTTTCATTTAGTCCAGGGCTCGACAAATCCCAGGCGCCAGGTCGCCATGGCGACAGAGAATTTTGTCCTGGCGCCTAGGTTTTGTCAGCCTCTTACATCCAGAAAAAATTGTGGATGTAAGAGGCTGAGTCACCACACGGGGGCGCTGCTGCTACTGTCTGCCCTGAAGTCTGGGCAGACAGCACAGCCACTCAGAGCCCGCCCCCGAGCCTGAGATCACTCCCACGGAGTTTTGTAAGGGGCTCTGCTGCCGGTGGTCTGCCTGGAAGCCCAGGCAGACCAGCAACAGCAAAAAAACGAGCCCCCACAAGCCCTTTGATGATTCCTGTAGGCATAGAAGCCTACAGCAGTCATCATAGACTCCCCCCTGCAGTGGCTGGTCTATAGACCAGCAATTGCTTCCCAGCTGCCAGAGGCAGCTTCAGGGACAGGGTGAGAGGGTTCTTTGGTCTGCCATGAGTGTGGAGACCAGCCCCAACACCCCCCTGCTGCCTGATCACTCCATGAGAGCGACAGTGCAGCGTTAACCCCTTCAATGCCACAATTGTGTATGACACATTCGTGGCATTGCAGGGGTTAACATTTGTCCCCACAAGCTTTTGGGGACTAAATATGTCAATGCTGTGCCCCAATGGAACATCAGCATCGAAAGAGTTAAAAAAATGAAAAAAATGTATTTAAAAAAAAAAAACAGCACTGACCTGAAAGTGCAGGGTGCTTCCAGGTCAAACGCTGTGAGTTTAGTAAGTGGGCTGATGATGATCGGATCCCTCCTGACCAACTGTTAGTTTAAAAAAAATCCTGGCTCCTAACTTTTTTACCTGGCGCCTAGATTCACAACAAATTTGTCAAGCCCTGATTTAGTCCATATTAGAATATCCTTATAGGTTGTGGTTTTTACAGCCTTTATACTCCTTAGGGCCGTAGCAAGGGTTAGGGGAGAAAAGCACTTGCCTCGGGCGCAGCTGCGAGGGGGCGCACAGCCGCCCGATCAGCAGCTACAGCCTCCAGGACTGGTTGGCGAGATCACAGATCTCCCTAACCAGACCAACATTAACGTTGTCATTCAAACTCATTGGGCACACTGGGCAGTTGCCCAGGGGTCAAGCGTTCTAGGGGCTCTGTGGTAAACCACATTGCTGCCAGCTGGGCCGGTCTTTAGGGGACTGCCGAGACAACTGTACGATTGTGCTCTCCCCAACCAGCCCTGCTCATCAGGCGCCCCCGTGGGCAGCACGCGCCCGATTAGCAGGGTTCTAACCAGCCCAACATTAGGGAGCACAGACCTCGGCTTCCTGTTCCCTAATCACCACGCGAAAATGCTAAATTTCTTTGCATCAATAGCCAGCGCATAGTTATGAGGGAGCACTAAAGCAGAGGCCTGGAGTCACAGACCTTGCACTCCCATGACAGGATAAAAGCTAGAGGATGATGGAGCATGATGGAAGATGAGAAAAGTAAGAGATGGGGAGAAAGGCTGTGTATATGTGTGTGTTTGTAAGCTACTGTGTGTGTATGGGGAGTGTGTGTGTATGGGGAGTGTGTGTGTATGGGCAGTGTGTGTGTGGAGTGTATATGTATGTGTATGGGCAGTGTGCGTGTGGAGTGTATATGTATGTTTATGGGCACGTGTGTGTGAGGGGAGTGTTTGTCTATATGCGTGTTTATGGGCACGTGTGTGTAAGGGCAGTGTATGTGTATATGCGTGTTTATGGGCACGTATGTGTAAGGGCAGTGTATGTGTATATGTGTTTATGGGCACGTGTGTATAAAGACAGTGTATGTGTATATGCGTGTTTATGGGCACATGTGTGTAAGGGCAGTGTATGTATATATGCGTGGTTATGTGCAGGTGTGTATAAAGGCAGTATATAAGGGCAGTGTATGTGTATATATGTGTGTGTTTGTAAGCTGGTGTGTATAAGCAGTGTATGTGTATTAACAGTGTGTGTGTGTGTGTGTGTGTGTGTGTGTGTGTGTGTGTGTGTGTAAGAGCATTATAGGTATTTGTATGTTTATAAGCTGGTGTGTATGTATATGTTCGTGTGTAAAGGCAGGGTTGTGTAAGGGCAGTGTATGTGTATATGCATGTTAATGGGCAGGTGTGTGTAAGGGCAGTGTATGTGTATATGTGTGTTAATGGGCAGGTGTGTGTAAAGGCAGCGTGTATGTGTAAATGCGTGTGTAAGGGCATTGTAAATTAAATAACCATTTCCAATAATTTCCATTCTTACCTCAGGCGCAAAAGGAGCTTGCTACGGCTCTGCTGCCACTTAATACATGTGTGGATATGCAGGAAAGAACATGATTGAAGAATTATGTCCTCGGACAATACAGATGACTGCTAGCAGAAAAATTCTGTGAATATCAGGAGTACATGAATTATTTAGTATGGGAAATCACGCTAACCTAGATTATCAGACCAGAACGCTGTTACTGTTTTAAAAGTTTTAAAATATCGCACTGTGAAAGGATGACCGGCAACTATCATCATGAATTAACATCTTTTCTTAATTCATGTTTTCATTTAGTCCATATTAGAATATCCTTATAGGTTGTGGTTTTTACAACCTTTATACCCCTTAGGGCCGTAGCAAGGGTTAGGGGAGAGAAGCACTTGCCTCGGGCGCAGCTGCGAGGGGGCGCACAGCCGCCCGATCAGCAGCTACAGCCTCCAGGACTGGTTGGCGAGATCACGGATCTCCCTAACCAGACGAGAAGACCTGGCTCATAATCTCTGTTTCAGTTCATCCCAAAGGCGTTCGATGGGATAAAAAAGTTCCTGTAATGGTGAGGTGACCCAAAACTTTTGTCCATATCATGTATACATGCATATATATATATATATATATATATATATATATATATAATTTATATTGCGTCCAGGCTATTTAGTAGACGAGAGCATCCCATCTAAAACAATTCATTGGATCCAAGTATGCTACAGATCCACATTAATTATAGCTGCTCCAAATGCTGTATAATGGCTCATTGCCTTTAAGTATGGTTAAGAGTTATGTGTGCTGATGTACTCTATAATAAATGACCATGTACAGAATTTTCATGTTTCATCATGCCTAAGCTTTCAAATTCTGGTTGCAGCAAACTCACAAACTTTAAAACACAAGTATCTATTAATCCTTTCTATTCTACACTCTGCCATCCTACTGTATGTATGATTCTCAATTAGTTCTTTTGCTATCCGTATTTTATGCTTGATGACTCAAGTAATTGTACCTGTAAATAATGAAAGTTTCCTCTAGGACCGTTATTAGAGCCATTTGGTAAACAGATTTGGCGAGTGACTACATAGAATCTTGGGACTATTAAATGGTTAAAATTTCAGTTTCAGGGTCAACTCATTTAAGAAGTTCATTGCTATGGTTTTGTATGATGAAAATATCCATAAAGCAGAACTAATAAAATAAATCTTCACATGGGTGCCCAAATGGGCATCATGAATTTCATTAGACAAAAAACAACATAAATGTGGGAATGATTTGCATAGTCTAAATTAGGAGGACACATTAATAAACCACCTTTAGTTATACTATATTTGAAGTTCTATGCTATTTCTTTTAGAATATTAAGTTATAATTCAGTAGTGAAACTAGATCTTTTTATTTATTTTCTTAAATCACCTGTTCCTTACTTTCACCACATTCCTGCACCAAATCATGTGCCAAAAATAAAAAAATAATGAAGTTATAAAAATGTTTATGTAATACTTAATAGATGTGATTTCATAGACAGGAGACAGGCCAGCATTTGCACACCCATCAGAATTTATGTCTCCTGATTAGCTATGCAAAAGAAATCCTAGCACTGTCTAACCCAGTTTACGTTATAAGATAAATTCAAAAATTAACATATTGTCATGTAAATGGTTTCAGTTATATGCAGGAAACAAAGTGCCAACACTTCAGGAGTTGGTAGAATCACTGCATGTTTCCTCTGCGGGAGTTAATCATAGCAAAAGCCTTAGAAGTAATTTTGTAATTTGAATGTTAATTTCAATGTATCTGGGATTTTACTAAACACTTTGATTGCCAGTAATTCATTGCTGCTAATTTTGCATTTGCACCAATGAGTAAAAAAGGTGAAGTATTTGTCCCACCTGAGCATTGATAAGGGCAACACAGGCACAGAGTTTTCAAAAAATGTATCTACTAAAACAGTATTGGGTATACTTATCTATTTTCCTCTTGTTTTTTCATGTATTTCTTACTTTGTTTTTTTCCCTCTGTTTATCGTGTTTTGTCTATTCGTAGGCATTATTTCAGCTTCCCGTGCATTGTACTACCACTATGTAATATGCTGTACAATATATTGCAGGTTATTGAAAGCCTATTCCCAAAGTAACATCTTCTTCACATAAATAATAATTGGGTCTTCTATGTGTCAGCTCATCAGATTTTGCAAAATATTTGCTTTATTTTAACATGTGTCTCAACTGTAAATTTCGTTTCTGTTCTTCATTTGTTTCTGGCAGGTTTCACAGTCATCCATAAGACACATTGCATTTATTACAAAAAGGTTCCCCCTCCCTAGAAGTTGATGTAGTTTTTTTCTATTTCTTTCTGTAGTTTGAAGCATGTATTGGGCAAATGTCTGGCCGGCTGATACCAGATGGTGCTGATCACCAGGGCCAGACTGGGGACAACGAGACACCCTTGACGCTTTAAGGCCAACGGACACCTTATGAAGTAAGTGTGTCTGACAGCTGGAAATGCGCAGCCATGGGTTGTTTTTAAGCTCATATAGCAAGTGGCTTGACCACACACTGCAGCACTGAACCTGCCACTGGAGTGAGCGTGTAGAGGTGTAGGACAGTGACCCACCAGGCATTGGCCCAGTGGGCCTGATGGTCACTTACTTTTGCTGCTGCTTATGTGGCAGATCTGCTACTTCCACATGCCACAGGGCAGCAAGATACACATGGTCACAAATGAAAGAGCTAAGTATGTGGTCACGTTTTTTTGTCCACTGCTCCAAAAAGTCTTCTCTTTCTTTGTCTGCTTCTTCATGGACAACTGGACATGGCCTTGAGGTGAACTGTGACAAAAGGCTGGATCCCCCGGGCACACCCCCCCACCTTTACTCAAATCGGGGAAGAGGGTGTACCTAGAAGCTCTGCCCTTTTATAAATCATCCCTTATATCAGTTGGTTTCTGATAAATTCTAGTGGGACCTTAGATTTACATATTTAAACATACATTAGGTACTCACCTTAGAACAAAGAGACATAAATATAAAATACAATGCAGACATTAATTGCATCAGGTACAATGGAATAATATGAGGTAAAGCCAATGTTGTTTCACTTATGAATTGTTATCCCTAAAAGAAATTCTTACTCTACTCATTCTCAAATTTAGAAGTCAGCTTCAAAAAGATCAACTTGATATGGTCCGTCACTTCAAATATCAAACAAAGGTTGTCACTAGATTTATACCTGAACAAACTGATACTACCAACACTTTGTGAAAAGGGCCTAGTTAGCCCAAATATCATTATGTTTTTGCTGAGTGTTAACATGGAGGCTTTGTTGGTCATTACAACTTGGATCATGTTTTATTAACTGCAAAGTACATCAAATGTGTTCATCACTGACTAAAGAAAACTTGATATGGTTACCACTAGGGTGGCCACAGTTTTTTTTTCAGGGACACTGGTGGAGGAACATCATTTGAGGACTGGCTTATAGAGACATTTTATGATCCGTTAATTCATAAAATAATTTAATCACCCCCAGTGTCATTATACATTATGAAGGATGAATGGAGTCTAATTATCTTGCAACAAGGGCTAATTTGGCTTTTAAGATGGTGGGATTTAGCTCCACCCACTTCCAGTAAAGTTCTCTTTTCCCTCCCCTTTCCATCTCATTAGTGGCTAGCCATACCACGTATGGCTTTCTAACTAGGAAGAGCCACCACAAGGTATATAAAGATTTTACTTTTATTTTAATGTAACATTTTGCTACTAAAGTAAAGATGCAAATCTTGCCCCTTTTTTGTTAGCTTGTGCGATCTGCTTTGTTACAATGTGCAATCATATTCTAGATTGAAATGGAAATCATTTTGGAAAACAATGCCAATTTATTTGCTGTCTAGAGACTTTAATAACATTAGATGTGTGCTTGGTTTGCGATGAGATCTGAGAAAAGTGATTTTGTTAAACCTCACTGAAATGAAGTACTGAATTTTAATAACTTGAAGAATCAGTTGCGATTACCCTTTGTGACAGCATTTCCATTTATTGACAAATTAAAGTATTACATGAACAGTGTGGTAGTCTGAGCGTGCAACTGCTATATTTTTTTCCATCAAAGTGAGATGACATCTTTATGTTGCATCTCAATTTTTTAACACAGTGTATGATACTAGAGATAGTTTAATATTGTTGTTATCATTTAGTTTGTGTAATATTAATGTGATACATTCTTTGATTGTGTTAATTTTCTCTAATACATTGTATATATCAGATTATAATTTTTTATATTTTTTGAATTAAGTTAACTTGCATTAAGCTGATATGCCTTTTGATACATCCATTGGTGATGGTTTAATGACCAATGACCAACATTACTAAACATAACTATTTGATAAATAAATATAGCATCAAAAGCACCATCTCAATTTTATAATTCAGCGGAGCTTTTGCTCAGATAATTATTAAATCATGTCAGATTTTGTCACAGTCTGGAAAATTAAGCCTATATTTCTGGTTTATTAAATGTCCTGATTTGTTGATCATCAGCTTTGACAGATAATATTACATTGCATTTCATCAGCAGAGCTCACGCAGTTTCTGTAGCGCTACTACAATAGGGCATAATGGGATGGCTTATAAAAAATCAATGGAACAAGAAAATCAGGCTGGAAGAGGTGTTTAGAATGGATGGAGTGGCGAAAGGCAGGGGACTGGATGCAAGTTAGTTGGGAGTACAGGATTATTTATCTATTATTTTTTTTCAGACGAAAGCAGCAGTATTTGGTGAGCAACTGGATGTGAGTGGTGTATGAGTGAATTAAGTCCACTGTATGCAAAAATGCAAAAGCAGTGAGTGTTTTATTGTTGGGTAGATCATTGAATAGACAAGTGCGATGGACTTTGTTTCCAAGAGAGGAAGGTAGATAGAGAAGAGGCACGAATGCCAGAAAAGAAGATGTGTCAGGACAGTGCCTCCCCCTTCCCTCTCAGGAGCACCCGTTTCTAATTACTTGCGACAGCCCCCTATCTGAAGTCTGCTCCGTGGCCTCCTATCCAAAGTCCGCTCCGTGGCCCCCTATCTGAAGTCTGCTCCGTGGCCCCCTATCCGAAGTCCGTTCCGTGGCCCCCTATGCGAAGTCTGCTCCGTGGCCCCCTATGCGAAGTCCGCTCCGTGGCCCCCTATCCGAAGTCCGCTCCGTGGCCCCCTATCCGAAGTCCGCTCCGTGGACGCCTATCTGAAGTCCGCTCCATGGTCCCCTATCCGAAGTCTGTATCCTGCCATGGTGAATCTGGCTATGTGCCTTTATCACGCTTCTTGACCAGTCCTGTTTCTCCTGTTCTGCCAGTACACTCCAAGACTGTTATTTGTGTGCTTTTATTTGCAGTTACGACCTACCAGTCATGATGCACTATGGGGTACAGAAAGAGCCCTTGGTATCCCCTGCAGCTGGGCTTCTATCCAACCTGCTTCCCTGAGTCCTGACAAGATGCTACAGAAACCGTCAGAGAGGTAGGATCTGAGCCAAAGAGATCTTTGCCACAGATGCCATAATAATGAATGGTATACAGAAGAAAGGAGTGGTCATTATCCCCAAGGACTGCAGACAGGTCTAAGAGGAGTAAGGAGAAGAGACCATTTAATGATTTTATGGTTCATGTACTGTCACAATTTACATGATCAATGTCTCTCCATGGCTGTGGTTTGGTAGTGCCTTAATCACTACAGAACTTGGGTTTTATACTATCTTGCAACAATGTTATTGAGCACCTAATGGTGCATGTATGGAGGGAGTTTACAAGTAAGTTAGCAGAGAACTTAACTGTATGTTGCTATAATTGGATAGGGCAACCCTGTTATTAAGAAAGGCAGACCTTTAAAGAACAAACAATAGCATGTGGTTTTGAGGCTTTACCTTTGACAGTGATCTGTGCTTAGGACTTTGCAATTGCACTCACGAGTTTACTGGCATTGACAGACAATGAAGTTTCCACAGCTGTACAGTATATTTCCTATCAAATCATGTTCTGCTGAGTATCCATAATTAAAACTGAATGCGAGAAAAATATTTGTATATACCATTTTCTAGAATATCTACCTACATGCTAAATTGCCAAAGAAGGACATTTTTGTTCTAAGGGGTATAGCTATAGGTTATAGGTAGGGGACGGGTTTTTACAAAGATGTTTTATGAAATATTGTGACCCATTTATAGCAGTAACTGAATGCAGAATTTCAATCTGCTTTAAATACTTAACATAATTTATAAACACATTAATTGCTGCTTGTGTATCACCTCAAAGTGATATTTAGGACTGTAAACAATGTGATACATTCACACTCATCAAATATGTTTTTAAAAGAGAGACTTAAGGAGGGAAAAGAGGGATATAAGGATTTGGGGCCAAAAGCAGACCCTTACGAAAAAATTACTGCAGTTTTTCTGAAGTAATACTCCAGTTTTTTGGACATGAAAAAACTGCAATACTGCACTTTTAC
Organism: Spea bombifrons; assembly: GCF_027358695.1. Lineage (NCBI taxonomy): Eukaryota > Metazoa > Chordata > Amphibia > Anura > Pelobatidae > Spea > Spea bombifrons. The sequence goes on along the minus strand of NC_071091.1, from coordinate 25,495,602 downwards.
TGCAGTATTACTGCACATTTACTGCAGTTTTACTGCATTTGTACTTCACTGTACTGCAGTTGTACTGCAGTTATTTTTGTACAGAAGTACAAATGCAATAAAGCTACAGTTCATTGAAGTACAACTGTAGGTTTGCAATATTAAAAAAAAGTGCAGTAAATGTGCAGTAAAACTGCAGTACAGTGAAGTACAAATGCAGTAAAACTGCAGTAAATGTGCAGTAATACTGCAGTAAAAGTGCAGTATTGCAGTTTTTTCATGTCCAAAAAACTGCAGTATTACTTCAGAAAAACTGCAGTAATTTTTCGTAAGGGGAATACAACTGAATACATTTAGATATTATCTGGTGCCCACCTGATTTTACAAAACTGCGGAACATGAGTACTTGCTGACTTATTTAAAGAGACATGGGGTCTATGTATGACATTTCTGTCCCAAAATGTTTGGCCAAATGTCTTTACATCATGTAGCAGATTTACTTGATCCGCAGTTACCTGAGCTGCTCCTCTGCTGTGCTTTGGCTGTGCTCTATGTGAGCAACATCAATGGCCATGTGTTAATATGGCCCTTATAAGACAGTAGAAGAAAAGATCCAGCTCCGCACATGTGTGTGTGCATGGCTGGTAACTCTCTCCCAGTGTGGGTATGCATGCAGACAGGAAGGATGGACAGGCTTTATGACACAGAGTGTGGTCTGCTTGGGTGTTCAGCCTTCTTCCTGTTACTTTGCTTCATTGTACTTCTTTTTCCTTCCCTTTGTTTAGCATTGACCTGGGAAGCCCTCCTACCTTCCTGTAATCTGTATCGACTGTGTCCACAAGCTGTACTATTGGTTACACAAATGTAGCACCCCATACATATTAGTGAGTGTACATTTATGTAGAGATGTATGAGGGATAGTATTCATATATGCTCATCTGTAAGGAAGATGATTTAGCTTTTCTGCCACATTGTAGGAGCCAAGGCCTGCTATATCATTACATCCTGTTGATGTGCTAGTCCTTGGTGACACTAGAAGGATGACAGAAATAATAAGGGCTCCAGAGATATAATTTGCCCCAAGTGCACAAGACTCTGGCCAGCCCTGGGTATCTAAACTATAGTCTTATAAGGGTATAATATGTGTTTCAATTGATTTTCTATAAATATACTTCTTCTGGGAGTTATTTCAGAAAACATGCACTCATTATTTAAATAAATATGGCACCAACTAGCTTTTTCACTATGAAAATATGTTTATGTAAACAGATGCTAAGAATACATGTATTTCTTGCTATCCTTCCCCTTTAAAGAGACTGTAACATGAACAGAGGACCAGGTAGCTAAAAGATAACAGTATATTTTTATGATAAATGCAGATACTGAAAAAATGACCAAAGGCCTTTCACATTTGTGTCAAATTCTGTATTTTTTTTTCTTTTTGGCAGCTACCATAATGAAACTATTAAAAACTCCAATACCATTTGCTAGAAATGCTTGTCAAAACATTTTTATGTAAGCTATATCGTAAGCAGGTGAATTAATGTGTTCTTATATAGCAAAAAAAGCCATAAGCTATCTTGATATTCACACGGTTTCCTTTTAAATTTAATTGGTTTTGCTAGTGGGTAGATTTGTATATATTACACAATTTAGCAAAAATTCTGAAAGATCTTTCCCGATGCTATATAACTAGATAGAAGACATAATCTTCAGCTATGATAATGTATAGGTGTAAAATATACAATAATTACTTTTTACAAAATATCACTTTAACCAATATGAAAATAAAGTTTAATTTACAATATTCCTAATAATAAAAGTATAGCTGCAAACAAGACAAACCAACAAGCTGAAATTACACTGTATTAACCACAATTGTGTAAAAAACTCACCATAAGAAAAAAAACATGTCTAAAAGGTTCTCATATCTGAAAATATATTAATGCATACCTTCTGGGTGCTCCCCTTTTAGACACATGGCCGCTCAATGGAACTTAAACTTAAATACTTATGTCCCTTAATTGAGCTTAGAATGTTTGTTGGGTGTGAGTGTTCTAGGGCCCTAAAGGTCACAATAATGTTTATATAAACAGCAGAACCTGACTTTAGAATGTAATAAATTATTTCATTAGCACAGAAAATGTGTTTTATTATTAATAATATTATTTTAAATTACCTTATCTACTTATATGAGTGGTTCTAAATGTCACATAAAAGAGGTCACATCCCTTCATAGAGGGGGATTTTAGTGGGATTATGTAAAGTGATGTTCCATGGCTCTGTTCAAGGTAAGTGTGTGTGAATGTGTAAGAGTGGGTGTGTGTTAGAGTGTGAGCATTAGAGTAAATGTGTGTGCGTTTTAGTTACAGTGAGGACATGGACCTGGGGGCGGATGATTTAGCATTAAATGTTCTCTGAGTCTGAAGGTACTAGCTCTTCCCTGTAAGCAGCCCATAAAACCCAACTATTTTTCAAATTTTTCTGCAAGTGCTGTTTTCTTCATATTGTTCCTTAATATGATGAGTATCTGAGCTTCCCAATTGCTCCATTCCTTCTTGGTATATCACAGTTGGAATATATGCTTGCATAAAGTGACTGCTATCTAGTCAAATGACATAGTACATAAAGTTTAAAAAAAAATTAAAAAAATGGCTTGGTTAGCTTTTAACAAACTTATTTTATTCTGTTTACTTGGGTTTTGAAAATTAATATCCACGTAGCTTCATAATTCATGATAAATGACTAAAAATAAATGATATTGTAGTGAAAGCTCGCTCAGTGTTATATGTACAGTAGTATAGGATCCAACCCACAAACAGCACGGAATGCTGAGTCCTAGCTCATTTGCCGCTTCAGTAGACTTTATTGAAAAACAATATTGCTGTACATCAATAGATTTTTCTTTATTATTCTGTATATTACTGAATGATATTGTAGACCTGGCAGTCGGCGGACATAAAATTTGCTGCAGCTGTTCTAAGTTTCATGGCTCAGGGGATCAGGAACTTAAAATGGACATTAAGTATATTATATTGCCTGCAGCTAGAGTCAGAAATAATTTCCCAGGCTTTAAGAGAACTTGTGTACAACAAACTTTAAATAGTAGTGTTTATGTGGAACACTATAAATCAACATTCTTATTTACTCTTTTATGAGGTAAAGTACACTGAAAAGCAGTGCTCCGCTTCCTCCCTTAAATTAGATCATAATGTATTTTTGTGAGTCTTAAAGCAATTTTGGTTTAAAATATTGTAATATTTACAGTACAAAGCATATCTTATTTCTAAATAAATATTACACATGTACTTGTTGAATATGTAAAAAAAAAAGCAAAAAAAAAAAAGCAAAAGAAAACAACTAGAATGTGCTTTCTTCTGTTTTTACATGTGCTTTGCCACAGAAGTAGATAACCTCCAGTCCTAACCTCTAGTTCTACCACTTACAAGCTTATAATCATCGTCAAGCTCAAATTGGGCTATTCACATAGGAGTAGAGTGGTCAGGCAAGTTAAGGGTTAACTCAACCAAACAGAGTCAACTCCAGTCACATTCCCTCACATGCTAACACTTGCCAAGCAATTCATAGATTCAGTCGTTTTTGAGTTGTTTGCGAGTGCTTGTTAGCGCCTTTAACTTTTAATGTTGTAAGTTAGAGTGAGGGCATGCAAGTTTAGTTTGAATTGCATTGTGCGCTCTTTTAAGATGCAAAATTCACACACAGCCCACTACATTCAAATAAATAATAAATAATGAATTTTTAAGAAAAATATATGTAAATCATGAAAATAAAAACTAAATGGGCGTTCCCAGAACCCATTACCAACCAACCCCTGTGTGTCTAGGGGCAGGGTATAATTAAATAACCCATGGGGGTAAATGTCCCTTTTGTGTGTACTTGCATACACGTATATGCAAGTTTTTTCTTTCTTGCGATTCTTAATGTGTGTTGATGTTAGTGAATTTGTGAGTTGCACTTTTGTTCAACTCATTCTGCTGCAAACAGTTGCAAGCAGTTTTTGTCAACTCGCAAGCAGTAAAAAGCCAGTCAAAAATGTGTAAAATAGACACTTGTTCTGAGGAAAACCTAAAAACATGGATTATTGCGCTGTACATTAAAACCTAATGAGTGACTTTGAGAACCTTTTATGGAAATTTCTAATTTATGTTTATTGAACATACCATTCCTTACTCTTGAACTCTTACATTTAATTTTTTTTTAAGACTCTTATTTTAGCTATAAACGATGTAAATTGATACTTGGCATACTGGATACATAACAGAAAGTAAGACACTAACCGTGTTAAAACAATGAAGAAGTGTGAGAATTTAAAGCACAAGAAAACTCAATTCAAACATTTCAGGATTAAGTGTTTTCTGTAAAGCTCTTGCAGCAATCAAATGGAACACATAATTGAATTCCAACTCTTGGGACAGAACCCTTGTGCAGAATGAGACAGCTTGCAGCTTGCTGTGATTTTTACTTCCCCAACTCCCGGGGCACCTGGTGATTTTATTGGAAAATTTGATTACCAGGTTCACCATGAGCAACCATAAGCACCAATTTTACACCTACTTGTATTTTCTTTATAATACAGTGTGTGGTCATTTCAGGTACCCTTTTTTTGTTTGTGCTATCTGAAATACCACGATTAACCTTTATGTCAATTACATAATTGTAACTTTAAAAAAAAATCGAAACATAACTGAAATTTTAAATAAACAAAAACAAATCCCAAATTTTAGTAAAAAAAGTAACAAAAGCAAAATATCACTCGGCCAGCACATTGTCTTGCTTATTTGAATGTGTTCAATTTTTGCTTTACGTTTGCAAATAAAGCAAAAATATAATTCTATAAATCTGTTCCAAAGACAAATCAGAAGAAAAACTTCTCAATGATTAAAAAAAAAACAAAAAAACACATTACTCTGAAGTGACAAAACGCATTTGAGGTTTACAAACAGTGAACAAAAGTACTGTAAAAATAAAGCTAGCTATTACGGTAAAGTGTGCTGTGTGGGAAGAGTCCAAAGCTTGTACCACTATCAAAAATAATTAAGGCTTTTCTTATAGTGTCTAAAAGGCTTTTGTTAAAGTAGAAGTTCCATAAAATTGGAAAAGACTCTTCTTTTTTTAATCCAGATGCACTTAACTGTAGAAATTTCAACTGTACTACGAAATGCTTTTCTTTGGATTTTTTGCTTGCATGCGCATAAACCACCAATCCCCCCCCCCGGTATTTGTAACATTACAATGAACTAGAACATTACAGTAAATAAAGCATCTACGCTCATCCTAGACAGTTACATGCAGAGCCCATTTGTAACAATGATATACGCATATCCACCCCATTTCATATCGAACACAAAGAGTCTCATTAGTGGGAATAATTAGGAACTTCACAGGGCACCACTAACAAGGGTATGACTGGCAGTGAAGTAGACAGGGTTAGCCGTTAAATGAGTAAGGATTGGGATTGCATGTGGAGTTTTTAAACACCTATTTAATGCCTGGGGAAAGAAAGACACAGAGACGTGGGGAAGCATGGGTTCTCCCAGAGTCATGCCAGGTATGATCATGGATAAAGGTATCCGTAACAGTAAGTATTGGTCCAAATGCCTTCTATATTATATTTTTCAGATATAAGGCATATATGGCCTTTATAAATGCACATACATAATATACAGATTATTTGTTACTACTACTACTACCATGTTCTCAATATATAGATTGGACTCCTCATGTTTGGAAGTGAAAGAATGGGTAAGAGGTGTACACGTACTGTAAAACATTAGTCACCTACACAGGTTTTGGCTAAATTAATCAAACCAAGTATATGTTTTAAATGTTTTTTTAGTTGTATGTTATAATAGTATTGGAAATAGGGCGCTTAAATGAAAAGGACTGTTTTACCTCTAGAAAAAGTCTAACATTTCATAATTGTTTTCCCGACCCCTCCCTTATCCTCCGCCACCCTTAAAAAGTAGCCTAGCAATCAACCACTTAGTAATACGCACTAATGTCGCAAGGGGGGCTAAACAGGGGTCTCCAAACTAAGCTTTCATGTTTCCCACAGGAACGTGAGCTCCCGCTGGTAGGCCGCCTTATCTGGGGCTGGTCTTGAGGCCGGCCATCTGCAATTTGTTTGGCCGCAGCTATAAAAAAGAGTGAGACATAGATCTCCCATTCACTGTACGTCTGCCAGTAAGCATTCCCTCTGATATGACCTCATAATCGGCATGGCGCTGGCGAGCAGACACACAGTGCAAGGCCGCACCACAGACCTGCAGGCAGACTGCCGGGGGCAGGAAGATATGAATCGGGTCATGCTGGGGGAGGGTATTAAGGGGAAATAATACTGGGTATAAAGATGAAGAGGGTGATTTTGGTGCAGTATGGGGTAATAATGATACACACACAAATGGACCTCCAAGGCTTCTTGGTGCACAAGTATACCCTGAAACTGGGGCAAATGAAATGATTTACTAGGTATGCGCAAGGTTGTTATTAGAGCTCGGGAATAGCATTGCCAGTCTTCAAAAGTTTGTTGAAAATAATACCATTAATACCATTTTCTACTTTTAGGAAATTTGAGTGAGAAAAACCTCATTCCTGCGCTGGCAAAATTTACATTTGAGGAAGTATCGCTTAAAATGTGTTTTTAAGGATGATAATGAATGGCCCCAAAAGTATTCTGCAACATTGTAGGGCTCGAAACATATAGCCAAAGTCATTAAGAATTATCGTCGGTGTAAAGACGAATAAGATGTCCTGGAAGTGATGGTTTGGCCCCTACAGAGCTGTGATCTCAATATCTTTGGGTAACATGGAGAGAGAAAAGCAACTGAGGCTGCCTAAATCTTAAAAAACTGTGCGGAAGTGTACCTAGAAGAATTGATAGTATTTTGAAGGCAAATAGCGGTCATACCAAATATTGATTCGATTTTTATTCTTATTCTGTTCATTCACTTTGCATTTTATTAAATGTTAAAATAAAATAGCATATTTCTGAAAGCATTACTTTAACCCCATAATGACAATTGCCGGTTCTAGCATCAGGTTAGTGACAATTGACGTGCCAGGACCGTCATGACTTTAAACGGGTGCAGAAAGCGATCTACCTTCGCTTTCTGCCCCCTCACACGGTGTTGCTGTAATGCCTCGACCTCGAGGCGTTCAGCAACGCCACGATCGGCACTAGGGGCCATGTCTGGCCCCTCTTCAGGGCTTCAACATCCGCCATACATTGTATGGCGGCGGACGCCCGTTTTAAAAGCGTTTAGGAGGCGATCAACGATCACCTCCTAAACTTAAATGGTGTCGCTGGAATGCCTCGATCAGGATGGGCTGTGACCGCTCCGGAGGTATCGCTGTACTCAGGAGATGTTGCTGAACACATATTGGGGTGTTCTATGATAGTGACATATACCAGAACCTTTTAATTCATACCTGAAGTAAAATGTGTGTGAAAAAACAAATGCAAAAAAATGACTACCACAAAGTTTGACAAAGACTAGATATGGTGCATGGAAAGAGTTCAAATACTAGCATTTGAAATACCCTGGAGTGTCTAGTTTTCAAAAATATATGATTTGATGGGGTAAATTGCATTGGCCGGCTTCAAAGATACCTGAAATGGCACATGGGGGGAAGAATTACCAGATTTGGAAAAAATGGCTTTGAAATAGCAAAACGCTAGCTGTACTTATTGCCCCATAACGTGTAGAAAAAAGCAAAAAAACATAAAAACAATGGGTATTTCTAAACTCAGGACAAATAGTAGAATCTATTTAGCAGTTTTTTTCATTACCTTTTATAGATGAGTAAAAGATTTTTCAACTAAAAGTTAGAAAAAGTCATTTTTTTTCTAAATTTTTCACCATATTTTATACTTTTTTAATAGTAAATAATATGATACAATCAAAACAAAGCCCTTCTTGTCCTGAAAAAAAACAATATATAACTTGTGTGGGTTCAGTAAACGGGAAAGAAGAAAATTACAGCAGAAATGTTAAACGCCCATTGTCACGAAGGGTACAAAAAGTAAAATCAGCCTTTGTCACAAAGGGGTTAATGTAAGGGGATGTATTTTTGTATATGTGTAAGCGTTAATGTGTGTGTGAGCATCAATGTCTACGTATTAGTGTGTGTTAATATAGATCTGTATGTGAAAGCCTTTGCATGTACAAGCATGAATGTGTAGGTGTTTGTGTGTTAGCTTAGAGGTGTGAGCATAGATGTGTATGTGGTGTGAGATGTATTGGGTGTTAGCATGAGTGTGTAAGTGTTTGTGTTAGCATGGATGTGCATGTGTTTGTGTGTGAGCATAAATATGTATATATAATTGTTGTGAGATAGAGCGTGTGAGCCTGTGTAAATTTGTGCAAGTGTGTTTACATATTTGTGCCAGAGTGTATGTTACAAAGGGCAAAGAAGACATACACAAGCTGTTTGGGACAATGATGGCACAGGCAATTGAGGGCAAAGATGGCACAGACCAGCTGTTTCGGGGACAAAGATGGCACATGTAGAGTGTTTTGGGATTAGGATAGCACTGATAACATGCTTGGGGACAAAAGGTGGCACCGTGGGACATGTTGCTTGGTGAAGCTGGGGTCCCTGGGACAATTTTTTGCATTGGGCCCTGTGGTTTCTAGTTACTCTGCACATAGAGGTCAAGAGTGGCAAGTTATAAATGTCCAAACTGCAATGTCTGCTTTATGAGTTTTCAAGTCTACACAACTACTTAAAGTCAAAATTATAATAGCAATCTTTTTTTCACGGTTGTAATCAAGGTTCAAGGTTATAATTTTTTTAAAAAAAAATCGAATTATTTTCTCCTCAATTATTACATCAACTAAATTAATATGTTATAAATATATATTTTTTAATTTCTACAGACAAAAAAACCCATATCAATTTCTGATAATTGTTTTAGCACATGTAATCTAGATTATTTGAACTATAACGAGCACATTAACACTGGAATAAAATCTCTAGTAAAAGTATTCTCATATACTGTCAATTATTTGCTCCACCCAAGCATTCCATGAACAAAAGCACTTTATATTAATTTAATAATACCAGATGAGGAAAAGTCTAGCCTTGTTTAATTATACAGAGTTCTGCGTAAGTATTTTCTCTTCCATTTTGTGAGCAGGCCATAAGGGATTAGTACACAGACAAAATGAAATTATGCTCAGCACAGCTATTCTCATGTCTTTACAAATGTATCACAAGCAACTGTTCTGCTGCCAGGAACCGAAATGAAGCTTCATCCAGTCTATTGTAAACTTGCAATTGAGGAGAGAATATTTGGCTGAGACAACAACATTATATCGCTGAGAAATTATAATAATATAGGCAATTACAAATGGCTTTCTTCAGCACTGTTAGGAACATCCCTTTTATCTCATTTTAATTGTAATTTTGAAATATGGCAGAAAAAAACAAGTTTCTAATAATTAATGTGACTTTTTTGTTTGATGGATAAATTGCAACATATTTACTACCTAGATTAACAAAAGGACCACATGAAAGAAATACACGATCTTAAACCTGTAATTGAACAGGCAGTCTTTTTTGCAGGATATTATGTATTATTTTCATCTTCAAATTCTATTAAATAATCTTAACATTTATTTACTAAATATAAAAAAATCATTTATGAACAAAAATACTTTTAAACTTGCCCTCAGTAAAATAAAAGTTACATTTGACCATGATTGCCAAGACCAAGTCCTGAGTTCAAGTGGTTTGTACATACACATATGGCGTATCACACAAATCCCTCTTCTCCTACTCCTAGCTTTCTAGATACAAGAAAGACAACATTGCCAAGTAAGAAGGTTGAGTGGTGCAGGAAATAAATATTACTCACTGGTAGAAATGGGACAAATACAAAGGGCTCCTTTGATGTCTCCTACTGGTCTATGAAGCAGTGGCCCATTGGGTGATCTTCCTCTTGTAATGTGGAATGTGCATTGTCATTTTTATAGGACCTTCATAGTCAGCCTGAGATGTACCTACAAATATCTCCCACGTAGCTGCACAAACTGGGATCAAAGGGGAGCTGTGTCTGAATGCTCCATGACCCAAGAAGTAGGTCTTTAGTTAAGCTATAGGTCTATGGGAAGAATTTCCCTGCACATGCTCGCTGTTAAAGCAAACCATATGCGTGCCTTTGCAAAATGACAATGGCAATGTTTATAAACAGATTCACTCACACTCTCTCACACTCTCATTCTTATTCACTCTCTCTCTTGCGCTCTCTAAATGTTTCCCTGCCTTCTCTGCTGACCACTTCCACTTCTTCTTACCACTTCCTCATCGTCTTCTACATCAACATATTCTTCTTATATCTTTCCCTTCTCTTCTATCTTCAATCTTTAGTCTTCTTTTTTTGTCCACAACTTCCACCATAATGGTGGTGCTGCTGCGGTGACGTCCTCTCCGATCCTCCAGTTGGGGAAGAGGATGTCACCAAAAGCGTCAATTGAGGGCAATATGGCGGCGCTGCAGTGACACCCTCTCCTGATCCTCTGATCAGGGCAGAAGACGTCACTGCAAACGCCAACATATTGCCCTCAGTTCCCGTGACAGCAAACTGACAGTGCTTGCAGTAATGTCCTTTCCTCTGATTAGAAGATGGGAGATGACGTCACCACAGCGTGGCCATTTTAGTGGAAGTTGCCAGGTTATGTCCATGGAGATGTAGACGAAGAAAGAATCTTGAAGATAGAAAAGAGAGAAGAGAAAGATAGAAGATGAAGAAGATACATATGAAGTCTGCCAGAAGTGGCCAGCAGAGAAGGTAGGGAAACATTTAGAGATTGTGAGAGAGTGAATTAGAGTGAATGTGGGCACCAGGCAACAAATTTAATTCCCGAATTAAAAATGCCAGCCGAACCGAATGTACAGGAAACACAAATCATTGCCCAAAAATGAATGCGCCAAAAAAACAAACCTCGGGCCACAATAAATGTCTGGGCGACCCCAGTGAGCCTCGGCCAGCGCCCCGACCAGTGAAATCTGCAAGAGAGGTAAGGAGTTGTGAGAGAGTGAACGGGTAAATGAATGAATGGGTGAGGGAGTGTTTAGAGGCAGAGGTGGCACAGGCAGGCTGTTTTAGGGGTAAACGTGGCACAGGCAGGTTGCTTAAGGGGCGAGGTTTGCACAGGCAGGCTGCTAATGGGGGAGAGGTGGTACTGGCAGGTTGTTAAATGGACAGAGTTGGAACAGGTAGACTGTTTCGGGGTAGAGGTGACACAGGCAGGCTGCTAAGGGGGCAGCGGTGGTAAGAGAGGTAAGGGGGGGGCGGAAGAGTGAATGTTGCACCATCACTCCAAGTCTAAAATTTACTGCAATGTTTGGCATTTCACACATTTAAAAAGTCTAGTTTTAAAATAGTGATGGACATCATTAATTTTTACCTAAATAGATGAAGGTACAAGCATAATAGGTGTTTACATAATCAGGACCAATATTTAAATTTTTTGGGTTGTTTTCTTTTTCTCATTGTACTGGCTATGTATAGTTTTTCTTAATTTTACCTATTTGTTTTTCATACTAAATGATGGTTTATATATGTGATTATTATTTCAAAAGAAAGTCCCACTTTTCCCCCCAAAAAACCCTGATATATAATTTGTGGGATTAAACTATAACTTTGCACAGGTTAAAACAAAATAACCCTGGTCCTTAAAGGGTTAATATCAAGAGCACATGCTAATTTGCTAACATCTAGTTATATGATATCAGTAAGAATGTAAAGCCTGCACTTTTGTGCTCATGATAACGTGTAATATCATTTTAACCCTTTCAGTCCCCTAAGGACGTACCCGTACGTCCTTAAAACCAAGCCCATCAGGACATTCAGGTATGTCCTGAGTTTGTTGCTACACGGGAGATCAGGCTGTCTATTGACCTTCTGGACTCTCCGTCGGCAAAAAAACAACATCGCTGGCCTCCTGCTCACTGATCATGTGTAAGGGTGCTTGCTGTACGTACAAGCAATGCTGACATCCACAGAAAGGTTACTAGAGGACAGGAGAGCCTCTACAGGGGCCATTATTGCAATCAGCTGAAAGAGATCAGGAGAATGGGAGGGAGAAAACTTGTTTCTCTCCATTCCAAAAATGAAGGGGAAAAATGAAATATACATAAAATAAATAAAATAAAAACAATAAATAAAGATGATTGGGAGTCCAGTGATGTCACCAAAAAACAAGTATATTAAATAATCACTACCCCCAAACCCATTAAGTCTATAGTATTCAAAACTATGGTGCAATTTGTAAACCTTGGATGTGGCCCTCTGAAACATTAAATCCTCAATCCTCAATGGAAATCAAATTTATCAACCCATGGAGGTCTGGATATGGAGTCACACTCAAAATCAAAATGGAAAACCACACTACAGGCTGATCCAACGTTGATGTAATGTCCTTAAAACAAGTCACAATGAGGCTCAGTAGTGTGTGTGGCCTCCACGTGCCCGTATGACCTCCCTACAACGCCTGGGCATGCTCCTGATGAGGTTGCGGATGGTCTCCTGAGGGATATCCTCCCAGACCTGGACTAAAGCATCCGCCAACTCCTGGACAGTCTGTGGTGCACCGTGGCGTTGGTGGATGGAGCGAAACATGATGTCCCAGATGTGCTCAATCGGATTCAGGTCTGGGGAACGGGCAGGCCAGTCCATAGCATCAATGCCTTCCTCTTGCAGGAACTGCTGACACACTCCAGCCACATGAGGTCTAGCATTGTAGCAACCCAGGGCATTAGGAGGAACCCAGGGCCCACCGCACCAGCATATGGTCTCACAAGGGGTCTGAGGAGCTCATCTAGGTACCTAATGGCAGTCAGGCTACCTCTGGCAAGTACATGGAGGGCTGTGCGGCGCCCAAAGAAATGCCACCCCACACCATTACTGACCCACTGCCAAACCGGTCATGCTGGAGGATGTTGCAGGCAGCAGAACGTTCTCCACGGCATCTCCAGACTCTGTCACGTCTGTCACATGTGCTCAGTGTGAACCTGCTTTCATCTGTGAAGAGCACAGGGTGCCAGTGGCGAATATGCCAATCCTGGTGTTCTCTGGCAAATGACAAACGTCCCGCACGGTGTTGGGCTGTAAGCACAACCCCCACCTGTGGACGTCGGGCCCTCATACCACCCTCATGGATTTTGGTTATGAATACTTTGGTTATGAAAACCCCCAAGCCTGAACGGTTAACATGACTTGTGAGTTTTCCTAAATAAATATGACAATGTGGGGGCTATGTTCAGCTTCAAATGCAGATTCACAGAAAATATTACAAAATTACATATGTATCCCCTCAGCTGCACTTCTATGTAATTAACTTATTAACTCATGTGACCCCATTTTTAATTGCCATTTTGATTTCACATTGAGTGTAGCTACATGTTTATATTCATTATAAATTGGGTATCAACCTTTTTATCTTGCATCAGAGGTATCTTTCCTTCTTTAATCCTAAAACTATAAATTAAGATTAATGAGAAAATGTCATTGTGATACTTGGCATGGCTAGACTAGAAATATTGTTTTTGAATCAGCCCTTATATTATTTGAAAAATTGCTTTAACTTGCTCTTCAAGGACATTATGACCTTCAGGTGTCTTGTATCACACTACAAATCTGGTGCTGGTTACAATGATTTACACCCATTGTTCTCACAGTACTTCTTTCCCATTCTCATGTTGTTTCTTTCTCCTGCGAACAAAGAGCTATTATGGATTTTAATTACATTCCCTGAATCCTGGTCTGTTAACAACAACCTTTCATGATTGCATGAATCATTTAGTTTAGATAAGTATCAGAGGTAAGAGATAACAACAGACGCCTGCTTTCAGTCACTGAAATTATCTTCAACTTTTATTGTTCTCATAACCTTTTGGATAGAATATTAAAGCTTAAACAGATTTATTTGAGGTAATTCTGAAACTTTTGAAATACAACCATGACGAGAGATGTTCTATCTAATATTTTTCATGAGTATTAAAAGAAGCGTGAACTTGACTATACCTAATGATCAAGACCAGCCATACCATATAGGAAACTGAGGTTCTTTACTATGTTAGCAGGGGAGTGCATTCAGGTGCTGGAACCATTGTTTGCCTACATCTCTAGAAAAAGATGGAAATCCTGGTGCAAAAGATCACTGAATTAGATTGGTTTGCTAAGATTATTACAAATGTTTTTCGCAATTGTAAAATGTGGTGAGCTGGATTCCAGTCATCCCAAGGCACAAAGACATCAATAACGTACTATACATGCGTCAGAACTTGACAAATGTTGTCTAGGGCAAGATGCAGGGTGCTGTGACAGAATTATGATAGGAAGCTGGGGTCATTAAAAGACAAATCTGGAAAGAGACAACAAACGCTTTTGGGATGTATGAGACAGCAGAGGGAACGAGGGTGGAGCATACATAACTTGCTCCCTTTTGAGTGATGAAGGGTTTGGCACACATAGAAGCATAGAATTTGCAGATAAGAACCATTTGACCCATCAAGTCTGACCCTTATGGATCCAACATAAGTGTCATGCCCCTCTCACCCTTACCTGTTCTCACCATATGTCTTCCATTTCTACAAGCCTCCTAAAAGCTCCGCAGAGTAGGCCGAAGCCGTGGTAAGTAGTAGCGTCAGGCACGGAGGCCCCCTTCTACCCTGTCCGGAGGTCCTCCATCCCGTCCCAACGTCCAGGACCGCTGGCATCTTCGCATGGCTGTCGGCGTCCTCTTCGCGGCACGGCCGCACTGCCACGGGATAGGCCGCAGCCCCCTCACGGTAGGTGCATGCCACGTCTCTCACACGTGGACGCGCCTCAGACGGAGAGGAGGCGTGGTTTAACATCAGGGGGTGTGGTGGCGCCATTGGGGACGCTAGGGGGAAAGAGGGGAGGTGATTCCTCCGTCTCCACCTCTCTTCTACCTACTAGGGGATTGGAGGGATGTTAGGCTGGGGGAGGGACATACAACTAACACCACTATATAACCCCAGCAGTTCCTACACACAGTGCTTACTCGTTAAGCTGTGTACCTGTGTGTTACCTACTCCAAACACTGTGTATGATACCTGTATTCTGACACTTGCATTGTAACCCTGTTTCTGACCGTTAGCTGCCTGCCTTGACCTTTGGCCTGTGACCCGTTTCTGATAGATAGCCACCTGCCTTGACCTTTGGACCACGACTTCTCTATTTGGATTTGCCCCTGTGTACTGTTACCTCGACTTTTCCATCTGCTTCCTGTACTACGCTCCGCAAGCAAACCTGACAAGTAGTGCCTAAAGTTACAAGAGACCCCAGGTGTTGCCCAGACCTCAGCATAATGTTGTGCACTTGTGGAGGGGAAGTAAAGCCTGCCTCAACATTCAGCTATCCACCAATTATGTTCAGACAGAGAAACAGTAATCCAGGTGCTGTGGAAGCACTCCCCTCTGGTAACCAATACAGTGAGGATCTTGTCCAGCACAGGGGAGGAGTAGACACCTGCAGCACTATAAAAACCCCTCAGACTGTTACCACTTTACTCAAGTGTTCCAGAACTTTGGTTCCTGTGTGTTCTAGGACTCCAGATTCCAGTTCTTTTCTGCTTGTTTTGCTACGGACCCTATATTGCATTATCTATTACCTGACCGTTGACTTTCGTGTTGGACTACCCCATTTGTCAATGTCCTGACCCTAGTTTGGATTACCGTTTTCTCCTGATTGCTGCCTGCCCTGATCTATTGGACTGTTCCTGACATCGCTATTGGACTATCCTGTCCTCATACACTCCAAACCAAATCCTGACAATGAGCTTCAGTTTAACTGAATATGCACATAATATGTATGTCCTGTACATTTACTATACATATAAAAATGTATGCCAAGTACTTATCTAATCCTCTCATGCTCCATTTTGCCATTATACTGAAAGTATGTACTGCATTTCCAACTTAGAAATTCAATTTTAAAATATGATGAATATTTTGGTACAATAAGTAATCTACATTCTTAAAATATCTGCATGAAATGTTGATTGGATTCACATTGTGGTTTTGGCTGATACACTCAGAACATTAAGTATTTCTACATTATCCACCCTAACTCAAATAGCCTTTCTCAAGCATGTGTCTGTTATTTGATACATTCCTTTTTCCATCTATAATGACAAACTACTTTGCTCTTTTGCACATGAGCAATCCCATAAGATAATGCTTTTACCAACATACTCAATTGTTGCTTACTGTATAATATTAACATATGAAATAAAGTTTTGTATATAGACACCTATGTTAATCCAATTTTTCACATATGCTCCAAGCATATGTTATTAGCAAAATGTTTACATTATCCAGTATATTTTTTTTACAAATTGTTGAAGCTGGGCAAAACAGGACCTTCTCACAATTCCATATGTTGTTCACAACATGTGGTTCTACAAGCTTGTTGTTTGCAATGCCTTTATTAATGTACATTGTGAACTTCGGAGAAAACAAGGAAGAACAATCTCCCTCCCTTATAATAGACTAAGGGAGTGAATAGCTGCTGGCATCTTGGTATTTGGACCACTCTGCCTCCCTGATATGCCTTACACCCTCCTATATGCCACGCTGCCTCCAGAAATGCCTTATACCCCTATATGCCAT
Organism: Spea bombifrons; assembly: GCF_027358695.1. Taxonomy (NCBI): domain Eukaryota; kingdom Metazoa; phylum Chordata; class Amphibia; order Anura; family Pelobatidae; genus Spea; species Spea bombifrons. The sequence goes on along the minus strand of NC_071091.1, from coordinate 25,478,961 downwards.
TCTGGAAGTTCATGGAATTGACCGGCTTCAAATAATGTCTCAAATAGGACATGGGTGCAGTATGACCAGATATGAAAAAAATATTTTGAAATAGCAATACACTACTTGTATTTATTTCCATATAACTAACTAGCTAAAAAAACATAATAAACTGAGCACATAGTAGGAGCTATTTAGCATATTATAAAACATATAATTTGTGTGGGTACAATAAATCAGAAAATTACAGCTAAACACAAACACAACAGAAATGTTTAAACAGCCATTTACATCACAAATTGTCACAAATTGTACAAAAAACTTCTAAAAACCACCTTGTCAAACAGGGGCTAACAAGATACTGTAGTTTGTACAGGATGTATCAAACTCAGATTTTATCGACATAACCATGCACAAAAGAATTATTAATTGACTGATCTCAATATTTGATGTAAGCCAAATATTTATATAGTCAACAAATAAATTAAACATTAATAAACTTAATATGAAATACATTTTTTGTAATATCAATATTTTAAATCAACTACTTTCAGCAGCACTTTATTTAACTGGTAATTTCAACTGTATATACAAAGACATCAATTTTATGTTCTCCTGATCAATTCAGACTGTTAAATTACTTTTATGAAATTTGCAACCATCTTAAATTCAGTTATATAAACTTCCTAGAGGTCAGGTGACGAATATAAATTTAATAGATCTGCATTCCCTATTACTTCCCTTTTTTCTTGTGGCATTTCTGTTCTGGAATCTCATTTAGTCCGTGTGGATGGATTTTCCTTTTTTGCTGGGAAAAAAGTTTTTCTAATTTAAGATGCTTCAGTATACACGTTAAGGTACTCCATTGTAACTGTTTCATAAAATTGCATCTAAAATGTGAGAATTTTTCACTTTTCATATTAGCCTGCACAACTTGCTACTTTCAATGTATGCAATAAAGCAGAAATTGACTTTTGCTAGAAATCCCTTCTCTGAGGAAAATAAATGACTGTTAATGAACTCTATGCTAAAAATGAGTAGATCCATTTTTTCATGTTGTAAGACTGATGGTGCTATCAATATGATTAAATAAGTAGATGTATTTGAAAGTCTAAATTAAGTGGCATGTATCTTATCATTCATACATCCATCTATCTCTACAAAATAACCTTGATCTTAGGTCACATATAACCCTGAATTGGAACATTTTGAATGGACAGTCTTATTTCCATTACAGATGCATTTATCAAGTATACATCAATCCAATGGGGGAGTATTCTATTCTTTGTTCAGTATTTGTTCATATAAATATCCAATCGATCAACTATTATTTTAATATATTTATTACATTTTGTGTGCTGTTAGCTAAACATGTTTTTCTAACCACCTAATGACCTAATATATGAATAAGAATATGATTAAAAATGCCATGCAGTGGCATTTCTATAGCAATCTAACTCTAAAAAGCAAAGTTACTTAAAAAATGTTAGAATGTTTTACTTTTGCAGAAAAAGAAAGAAATATGGCTGAAGGTGTGTATAATTGTCCATTCAGATGCACACTTTTGATAACCTATACCTCAAAAAACACATAAATGGGTATAACAAGGCCAAGGCCTTGAATTGAATTGGATATAGCTATCTAGTTAAACTGCTCAAACTTGCTGTAAAATAAATTGAATTAATACTTTTGCAATTTGAGTTTGTTGTTTAAATAAATTTGTACTCGGCTTTCCGTTCGTTTAGTGTAGTTACAATAAGGTGGGACACACCATATAAAATAATGGTCATAATGGCCGATCAGTGTCTATGAATTAGAAAGGCACAGTATTCCGATGTACAACGATATATACAGTTGTGATCAAAAGTTTGCATACCCTCGGAGAATTGGTAATATATGTGCTATTTTAAAGAAAACATGAGTGAGCAGGCAAAACACATTTCTGATGGGATTCATATTCAGCTATAGGTTATAACAGAATGGTGCAATCATAAAAGAAAACATGGGAACAAAGAAAAAAATTAAATGACCCCTGTTCAAAAGTCTGCATACTTAGTATCCTTAGTTTTTGATACTTTGTATTGTCCTCTTTAGCATCAATGATGCTTTGTAATAGTTGTCTATGATGCCAGGGCCGGCCCAAGACATAGTGCCCTCTGGGGCGACGTTTGAAATGCCACCCCCCCCCCACCGATGCCACTGCTCATTATCTAGCATAACCCCCCTTTTTAGTTCACTTACCTTCCAGCAGTCCTGCGGCGAGAATCTCCCTGCTCTGCCGGGGTGCACGCTGCTTCACTGCTGAGCGCCGGACGTCATATTCATTCCGGCGCTCAGCATTACAAGCCAGCACCGAGACCGAGCTAGAGGGCTCGCAGAGGAGAGAGAGGGGCGCCGAGTGGGTACTGAAAACTTGATAAGCAAAAACCACTCAGCGCCCCTCTCTCTCCTCCACTTAAAAAAAAAAAAGGCGCTTGGGGCGGCAAAGTACCGCCTCTTCAAAAGTGCCGCCTTGGGCAATTGCCCCACTCTGCTCCATGGCAGGGCCGGCCCTGTATGAGGCCCCTCATTATCGAGCCACAAGATGAATTTTTTATTGCCTTCTTATTTTCCAGATTATTGTGACTGGTTATAATATGCACAGTTAAGACTTTAAAACATTTACATAGCCCTACACTGCTGTCCAGCTGCTAATAAAAAGTGATACCAAATTGATAAGACTTGACAGGAAATGTAAAATATATTAGTATCTGCAAATACAAGGTTTCTTATTCAGTTGATCTATACCTGTAATGCTGTGTTTCCATGTGTTGTTTATTTCCTTCTAGGACAATGATGGAAGGGACAAAGGAGTTTTGGGGGTTATGATGGGGGAGGGGGCACCACGGGGGTGGCCCGCACAGGGTTTCTGAACACCTAAAGCTGGACCTGATGACGACTTGCTTGGCTGTTTTTGGTAATATAAACCCTGTACTTGCAGGCATAGAGTAAATAAATAACTCATAGAAACATAGCATAATGTCACATAATTTTTTATTGCTTACCTCCTACTCCTATCTGCTCCTTGCACCCTGTATCTTCCTAACTGACACTATAAAGGAGAATACATGGTGGGACTCAATTATCAATTTTCGGTAGTCTGGCAGACTACCAGTCACAAAGTCACAAAGAATTAAAGTGTCTGCCGTTGGGACCACATAAAATTGCTAATCGAGTCCCGCGATGTATTGGAACTCGGTCCGTGTGCGCCCTGTTAGATCACCTACCTTGCCTAACAGATAGCGCCAACCCTGGTAGTGATCTTGGCTGTTGCTCAGTGAGTTTGATGGAAAATCAAGCTTAAACCAATATAGCTTTATACATCCATGTTTGTAACAGAAAGTATTTTAAAAAAATGAACTAAGAAAAATATGTATGAAATATATTTTTCCCAACAGAATACTATACATCTACAGATTTCGCTTGACATTATGTTTTATGACTTAAAATTAAAAGGCATTCTGGGTTCATCTGGAATCTGGACACTATAGCAATATTACTGAAAGATGCATAACACCATGTCCAAAATTACTGAACCATGGCACTCTTTAGAAAGGACATTTAACATAAAATAATCATGCACAGAAAAGATTGAGTAATTTATGCCTCTAAAGCTATTCACTGTGACAGGCAATCTGTCAGAACATTAGAAGTAATAGAAAATGTTTTGGAAAATATATGTGCTGACATCTGTTGTCAAGGAACTTTATAAATAAAGAGAATCCACATCAATATCAGCAACAAATGATATAGACTTTTAACTACAACAGCAATGATGCTTTAATGGTCTGCAAATGATATCCCATCTAATCCTTTGTAGAATTCTATTATGGCAGTTACAATGTCATCTCAAAACATATATTCATTATTTACATGTTTTTCCCATTTAGAGGCATTCTTTATGGTTGTTAATTTTATAGTTTCATTACTTAAGTAAAACTTAGCATAATGGATACAGCAATATTGGAGAAATGATGTGGAGTGACAAAAGTGTTGTGCGGGTCTCTATCTAAAGTAGAGCCCTCTGGGATCCTGAGAGTTTATGTGACTTCCATGTTCACCAGTAAAATATATCATGTTTAACTAAAGACTGCACTATTAAAACTAAAATTAATTTTACAACCCTCAGTTCTCCGTGTGCCGTCCTCTTACCGAAAACCCCAATAAATAATTTAATGAAGAGTTCTGTTTGACTGTAAACATTTATGAAGTCACAAATGTGTAACAAATGTGTATGACAATGAGCTATGCAAGATACGTTTGCAGATGGAAAACAAAATGAGCACTTTCAAGGCAAAAGGGAATGTTTCTTTTCGAGGAGACAATTGATATATTGCAGAAACATAGAGGTCATAAAGACAGTGCCCTGAGCAGTGGCACACAAGTTATGTGCAATGCAGTGTTTTCATCAGCCATGTGTGTCATTTTATAGTCTATAAACAGGTTGGCTATAATCAGATTTTTTTTTTTTAGTCTACGCTTTTTTTTGGAACAAATATGTTGACTTCTGAAAGTGCATTCATCATTGCTAATGAATATTCTGCATTTTAACATGAAGAATTTAAGCAGATGCTAGGAATTTACATAATCTGACAGAAGAGTAAAAAGCAGAAAATAGTCAAATTTGAAACAAAACCATCAAGGGCTTTCCCAATCATGCTCTAATGTACATGTCCGTTCTTACTAAAGGTGTAAGAAGTTGGTGGCTACTATATTATGGGTCCATCTTGCTATTAGGGTGGGAAAATCTATTTTTCTTGACTGAACAAGACAAGACTTTTACCTATGTTGCAAATTAATCTTTGCAATGTCTACCTATTGTTCTACTTAAGTCTCACTTTGGAGATTGAGGCTTAAAAGTCATCTAAACTCTTAGACCATTAAACCAGACCATCATATAAGGAAACTTAAAACAGAGGATAGATACACAACATTTAATGGCAGGTTAAAGGTATTCTTCCCATCTTGTTTGCCTAAAATCTTCCTTGTTCAATCAAAATATTGCTACTTGATTTATCCCTGATCAACCTTATCATAAACACATTTTTTTTTTACAGTCAGCAAATATTATCCTCTAAATGCTCAAAAGTATTATATTAGCATTAGGGTGATGAGATAGGTTGTGAAGTATATTTTATGAATCATTAGCACTTAAAATAAAAGTTCTTGAGGGCCTTAGTGGGACTATCTGCAATAACGCATTCACTTCACTGAAAAATGTTAGTAAACTAAACCGCACATTGTCTTAAAAACATTAAGTTTAAGAAAAGTTGCCAACAAAAATTAGACTAGGGATTAATAAATTAATTATAGTTCTTGGAAAAGAACAAATATTTGATTGTCAAAGTTTCCATTTTAAGGTCTAAGGAAAAGAGCTAAATCACAGAGTGTCATAAATCTGACAGAATTTGATTTAAGAAACTGTTCATCTCGGAGCGGATTGCAATAAATAGAGCAGCCTTTTTTTCCACATACAATAGACATGCATTTCTATTCTTTGTGCTACAGGGAGGGCTAAATTAATTACCAAAATCTTATAACATGCTTGGGGAATTGAGTGCAATTCAATTCTCTTACAATGTGTTCATTCCTGGAATTGGGAGGTTGAATTGAATGGACGGTTTGTATTCTAGCTCAGTGGAAATTATAACTATATTGTAGATTTCCTACTGTTGCTGTTAATTTTAACTTCCATGGGTTTTCTAATGCCACAATGGTTTTTTAAAATTAAGGTGACTTAAACTATAATGGGGAGATAAAATAATAGTCTCTGGTCCTCAACAGTATACACAATATTGTAGGATGTTGGCAAGCCTAGACTGGTTATTAGGTACCCTGGGCAAATGCCCAGTGGGCTGTGTTCAATTCAAGGTAGTTGTGTCTACTTATTGGGTACACATAGCAGGGTTCCAAGGTCTGCATGCTGACTGGTGCTGGAAGTGATTTCGGGGACAACAGGAGGATACTGGGTAAAAACATATAGTTTTAGTAAATACAAGAAAAGTATTAACATTGTATAAAGAACTGGTTTTAGTCAAACAAATGCAAACCACTGCTCAACGTTATTAGTAAAAAAAAGAACATTTCCCTAAAGGTAATAAGATCCACATATTTTCTTGAAGTAAACATTAGAAGTCATTTTATAAATCTATAAGCATATGCACTGAAATCATTTTGCACACATTAAATACTCTAACTTTACTTTTTACTTATTTGTCAAATTGTTTTGGAGTCTAAAATAAATCACTTACTAAAGAACTCGATATTCTAGCTTTTCTACACTTTTTTGCACAGATTTCACTCAAAGGCATTGGAAATTAGAGCTGATTACCAGGCCTCATGGTTACTCAGCTTAATGTCTTTGTACAAAGGGGGAAGTCATTTTATTGTATCCACCTTCCTGGCACCCTATGATTGCCTTAGATCAGGCATGTCCAAACTTTTTTCGACGAGTGCCAGATTTGATGAAGTGAACATGTGCGAGGGCCAACCATTTTGCCTGACAGTCTTTGAACCATTAAAATTAAATGCAAATTAACTATTTTATGCAAAGTTTATTGAAAACAGCATACTTTTCATTTTGTGACTTGGATGACAAATCTAACCAGGTGTTAAATCACTCTGCCTATAATATAAAAAAAACAGATCTATATTTTGGCAACTTATCTGTGGGGCCTTATCAGCCTGGAACGCGGGCCGCAATTGGCCCTCAGGCCGGACTTTGGACATGCCTGCCTTAGATGGACCTTTATGCCCACAACCTAAATGACTTTGAGTGGTGTGTAGGGTTGTCCTACAGGACAGGGGAAACCCTCATCTCACAGGTGAAAGGACAGGGCATATCAGGGTTTAATGCCCCTCAAATATGTTCTAAACACTTATATGCCCTATCCTTTCACCTGTAAGATGAGGGTTTCCCCCTTAGTACACTACACTAAATTATGTACAGAGTACTGTAACATTTAATTAAAAGGACTGTAAAATTGGTGAAATATGTAACAATGTTTCTCTGCCTCTCTCGTCTCACAAAAGAACTGTGAGTAAGATCAAGGCACCCAGCAGTAGCAAGCATTGAAGTGAAGTCACACAAAGTTGATTGCGCTAAGGACCATTACATTGTCGGCATGGCATCAAACTATACGAGCAAACGTCCTTCGGTCGTCAACAAGTTAAATCTTATGGTCATTGTCCAATTGTGTTTGGGATATGAGTGGGGGTATATGCACACAGGGTAGGGAAAGAGCAGGCAATCCTCCTTTTTTGAGAGAGGATCACAGTTTTTCAAAAAGAAAGTGAGTTAATCCCCCCCCCCAAACACTCAGTTTTGCAAGTAATGGCATGAAAATGTAATGATAATAGCATGGACTAGATTTTGGTGGATTTGGCTCCGAATTTACTAGGGGAAATACACTTCAATTGTATGTATTTACTGGCAATGGGGTTTTTAAACAGATCATAGACTATTTTACTTTTTAAAACCTATAATTATACAATTTGGAAAAGACCTGAGACTGTCTGGCATAAATAAAGGGGGGTTTCCAGGTCTCCATATGGTAATTCTCCTGGCTTGAATTATGAAGCAGATGCACAACTCACGCAAAAGAAAACAAAGAAAAAAGGTTTTCTATACTAAAAAGCTGGAAATTAAATTTTTTTAAAGAAATCATTAATGTCAACAGAGAGCCAATGTTTTATGATAAAAATAAAATATACAGCAGATTTTATTGCAAATTCTAGTTTAAGAAATAAAAATGCTGCCAGTGTCTAGGTGCTGAGAAGATGTTTCTACCTTTTTGTTTTTTCATGGAACAGATTAAATGCAGAGTCTGTTTTCTATTCAAAGAGTATTAAATCTTCATTTAGTAGGACTATTGAACGGTCATAAGAAGGGCAGGCACTCTGGGAATATCGCTTCTTCGGTGCCCTTTGACAATAAACATGCATTTGATAACAAGTGGATCCAACAGCAAAAATGGAGTGTACAGCTAAGAAAATATTCAATAAATGCAACAAATATGACCTTCCATGTTCCGTCACCTGGGTGACTCCTAGTTTAAGGACTTACCAAGCAGCCGGTGATTTTATGTGCAATGAACCATGGACCTTCCTGGTACAGCTGCAGTTTTCAAAAGGTCCATAAGCTTTTTAGAAATTCAGAGCTAATTACAGTCCCATTTTTATGTATACTGTATTTTTTTTATATTGCGATGCAAATTAGAGTTCAATATGGTTAATGAGATGAGGCTTTTTTGTCAGTTTAATTTTTCAAAAGTGTACCATGGTACACCTGGAGGGCATCTGCCTCATTTTAGTTTTCTGCAATTGCAAAAGTATTTTCAATGTAGGCTGGAGCAGCTTCTGTTATACTATGGTCTCGTGAGTTTAACAGGGAGGCTTGTACGATTAATAGCTATTTTGGTTCATTACTTAATCTTAATTGATTAAGAATTTATGGAATTTATGGCCTTTATTCAAAATGGCAATGGACTAAAATATATGTAAATGTTATTTATTTAAAAAAAAAAATGGGGGTTAGTAATTCTAGCGATTCCCAGGAACATTATCAATGTTGAACTTGATGGACTTCTGTCTTTTTAAACTTAAATTACAATGTTGCTATGTATTAGTGAAGGTTCTAAGCATTTCATTTGAAATGAAATGTAAATGAAAGCTAATAGATAATAAGGTAGGAGAAAAGTTCAGCAACAAGGATATACAGCCCCTATGTTTTATTTTTAAGTGGGCCCAGTATTAGTTATCTGTGCAGGCTTAGAAGAACCAAAAGACTAGTCCTCCAACGTGTAAGGAGCCACATTTTTACCACAAATTCTGTACTGTGGACAAAAATTTAGAGTAGGGAATACGTTAGTAACACTTCCCACTTCTGGGTAACATTCAAGAGAGATACAAGTGAGAAAACTATACATATCCAAAGCACAAATAATAAGGAATCTTAGGAATTTCCAAACAGAATTAATTCTCACACAGCACTTGGTTTAGGTACCACATGCATGTACATCAAGGTATATCAAGAGATATCCAGAAAAGACTTTATGTAGTTCTTCACAGTTATATGTCATTAGCAAATCTTTAGAGAACAAGAAAAAAATAAAACAAACACTATTAATACAGTAAGTAAACCACATGTCATTAACTTAGGAAAATAGGCCTGGTATGACAGGAGACTTCCATATGACTATATTGTGACAGAATCATAAGTAACATGCAAAACCCCTCTTTTTGTTTCACTTACTATGTAAAATGTGTTAAGTACTACATATATATGACCACTTAGATTTTTAATATTATATACAAAGCTGCAATTATTTATATATCTGAAGCAATTGTATATTACCCAATGCATGCTTCCCCATTGGAAATTTATCATGCATAATAAAGCATGAAAAAATAATCAGAGGGCATTTAGGAAAGATTTACTTAATGTTGCTAAACGTTAGAGTACCTCAAGGCTCATTTAAAGAGTTTATCGATGTAAAAGGCTCAACACCATCTGAGACATTTAAAATGCTGTAATTAAGTCAAAGTGGAAGGTTAATCCTTTCAGCTTCAAGGATTTAAAGAAAGTTGTTATCTGGGAATTATTATGTTAGACCCATAATGCATATCTGCATAGTTATCTTTATTATAGTTGTTTTCTAAAAAAGTTACTTGGTTGCAGTGCAGTGTTATGAGTTGCTGAAGTCAATATTTAATGACCTCCACCAAAAACACAAAAAATCAGTTGCAAGAATTACAAATTCATCAACCCGCCTAACATTAGATTTGCCGGTTTCATATCCAAACAGAACTATATTTAAAGGATTCTTATTTCATTTATATGTATAAATCATTATGTCACAAGTAAGATATTTAACATTGTTCCTATCTCTTTGATGCCTTTATGTAGTATTTCCTATGTACCTTTTTTGTAGTACACATTATTGTGAAGCACTTCCGAAGTCCTTTTCCATCAAGATCCACAACTAGAATTTATAAGACTAGATGTACAAATTGGCCAAAAACAATTCAGACAAATGTTTTAGTTTGTTTTTGACCCATTTGTTTTTGAACAATGAATTCCATTTTCTACCCATTTACTTCAGACGAAAATCAGCAGCTTTTCAAATTTCAAAACAAAGTTTGTTTTCCGACGCCCACATTCACTCTCATTCTCTCACACCCTCATTCACTCTCTGGATATCTCCTTATCTTCTCCGCCAAGTGCTTCTGTGTCTTGCAGCTCGGCTTCTTCTATAGAATCCTCTTCATCTTCTTGTATTTCATATTCTTGTTCTTCTCTCTTGCATTGCCATTTTTGCGGACGTTTATGTGGAGTTATCACAGAGATGTGATGTCATAACCCTGATGCTCCACAGTGAGGATGGCAGCTGTGAAGGGGCGGATACATATGCCTCTGCCCTGAACCTATGTCATATGGGGTGGTGGGTAATAATAATTATAATAAAACATGTTTTTTTATAGTTATTCTTTTACCTAGAGAGTGTGGGCACTTAATCTCTGTAACAGCATGCCCTCAAAGCCATTGAATTGCCAATACATATGGTTTGAGTATGCAGCCAGATGTTTAGTCAGCATCTACTCATTTGAGTCATGGATCTTCAATTAATTTAGTACCTCTCCCCAGTATAATCTTCTGTTCCAGGATGATCCTGACAAAAGACAATATGTTATCACAGAAGAATCTGGATCTATAAACCATTTGACAACCTATCCACCTCTTGTGGTACGTGTGGGCACCAACCTGCATCATCAGCATGTTATGTTTTAGAACTGAGTTAGAATGTGTAATTATAATTATATAATCCACAGATATACAATAGGGCAGTCCTAAAGGTGGTCCTTTTCACCTCCAACCATTTTATATAAAAACCCAAATCACATGGGGTGGGTTATTATATCACTGCTCCACTGGCTCCTTCCCACTGAGTTAATAGGAAGTCATGGGGATCCCTAATCAATTATTTACTGTTATTAATATTAGCAACTTGCAACAACTCAATTGCAACTCACACAATTTAAACTTTCATATGACTGCATAAACCCAACATTAACTCAAACAGTCAAGCTGAGGCATACAATTGCATGCAAGTTGCGTAGTAATGCAAGTTAGTTACTGTGTAACTCTACTAACTTACAGCATGTCATAGACATATAGTAATGGATCTGTGTAAAGATATTCCTTATGCTATAGATAGCATATTTATTTCTGATGTTGAAATCAACTGGCAATATAACTAAAACATTTAACATGTATTTGAACCAGGATTTGAACCCATTTGATGTTATGACACTGAAGTGTAAGACAAAGGCAATATTAGGAGAAAGAAAAGAAAAGGCAGAAATGAAATTTATTCTGAAGATACACAGCAAAGCAATGCAAAGTAATCTCTTCACTGGTTTGTTAAGAGATAAAAATATTGTAGACCTTAGCCCTTCAGTCAAAAGCTGAGGTAAAGTAATAAATCGATATTAGATCATGATAACCTCTTTTCCAGGTCAGTAGCCAGTAGTCTTTCATTCTGGTTAACTTGTTGCTTCTTAAACAGATGACACTATACATATTCACAGTTCCATATATATACTACATTAGCAAAAAAACCCATATTTTTTTCTAATATGGCTTTACCGTTATTGGTATCCTCAAAGCAAGGTACAAACAAATAAAAATATATAGCCATAGTAAACAGACTTGTGCGTGAGGTTCAAGATCATTTTGGACAAATACTTTTGTTTCGGGCAAAATTCGGGAAAAAATTTGGAAGCCGAATTTAGGGGCCCAAAACACATCTCTCTCTGTCCCCTTGTATCTACCGGCTCCCTACCTGCTCACTTAGGTTCTCCAGCCATTTTCTTATAACCACTGATTTTTTGGCAGATGCAGAGACCATGCTGACAGGGAACGGGCAGGAAGCAGGGAGTAAGTATGTGAGACAGTGTGCTGCTGCATAGAGAAAAACATAGGAGAAGGGGAGGTGGCATGTAGGGTAGGGTGTGCACAGTGCTTGCAAAAGAAGCTGCTTTAAATTAAAATATAATCCTTGCTTGTCTGTAGAGGTAAATGGATGCATCTTTCCTTACAGACACTGAAAACATAAATTGCCATATTAATTATGCTCATCCTGAGATTAATGAGAGGGTGGTGGTTATGTGGAACAGCCTCCCACCAGAATACCCTTTAGGTGCGCAGGACCCCCGAGATGTAATGTATATATTTGTACTTTTATGTAATGTATATGTATTCCAGATTAATGTATGGAAGATTTACTTGGTTATGTGATGGATATGTGGAACAGCCTCTCAGTAGAAGTAACTTGAGGTCCACAAAACCCCTGAGATCTTTATTTTCCTTTACCTCATCTGTGTGTCTCTCTTATATAAGTTGGTGTTTTTGTTGAACATTTTAAAGGTATTATTAAAAGGCTACTTTTAGAGTGATTAGAGTTTTTTTTCCAGCATAGATATCGCTGGCATTGCAATGGTTGACTATAGCTTTTTTTTCTTTTGCTGTAGGTAAGCTTTTCCACCCTGTCTTTGATTGTTTCCAGTGGAGTTTGCATTTGCTAATACTTAATAAGCAGCACCTGTTAGATTTATTGGACTCTAAATGCTTAACACATGTACCCACTTTGAACCTTAATCACATTTTCTGTGAATCCTATCAAAAATGCTAATCATAGCTTGATCAAGCTTGTAGGACACTGGATAAAACAACAATTTGTAATTACTGGCAACCCTCCCAGAAAATGTGTGAGAGGGAGTGATAACGTACTTTTGGCGGTTTGCAATTCCTTTTGTTAGTTTCGTTGAGGAGCGCCCTTACAAATGTATGAAACAGTCAATTTTCGTAATAAAAAACACGTTTGTATGAATCCAAATGCACGCATCTAATAGTTACTACAGTATACATCCTCATGAGACAACCTTGGTGAGTTACTATGAGAAGAATGGCAGTCTTTCAGGAGGAGACTCTTTAGAGTTCTCTCTTTATTATGCATAGACCAACTGAATTAGTGGATAGTGAGCTGAAATGTCAACACAACACGCATGAAAGTTAGATCAGCATATTCACCAAATCAGTTAAGTTTAACATTCTTACTAACTTAACACACATCATAGGAAGGAAGGATAGAGTTTGCCTGCATCATTAAAATGGAGAATTTTCTTAAATACCATCACCCCAATAGTGATAGTAAAAGCAGTAGGTGCAAACCTACTACAGCACTGACACCTACCTGAAGGGAGTCACGTGATTTGGCATTCCTTTTATAACGGTGTACTGGCGATCTATAGTAAAATATATAAACCAGTGCTATATAAATATATAGTGTAATTATTGAAATGATTTCAGATGTGTGCAGAGCATCAGGTGTGAAAATGTTTTTCCTGGCATTGCAACATGGGTAGCTCCTCCCATCAGCCAGTAGGATAGTATCCAATTGGATAATTAATCTATAAGGGCCCCTAATCAGTAGGATATCTGCAGTCTTTTTTCCTGTCCTTCCACCAGGACAGTTTTTGCTTCATTTTTGGCTCCTTCTTGTTTGCCATTGCTGCCATAATGGAGAAGGATTTTGGAGTTTTGCTTCTGCCCTGCTTCTTCAGCCAAGTCCCAGCACAGCTGAAGAGAGCTTCACAGTGCATTTCTGGGAAACACTGCCCCACCTCGAGTTGGTGGCAGCTTCAGTCTACTTCATATTTAAAGCTTCCTGATTCCATATTTGAATGTTTGCCTCTTTGCTTTTGGAGGTTCCCCTGTTGCTGACTCTCAGGGGAAGGGTGAATTTGCATGTCTCTGCAGGTTTTTCTACTCTGCATTATGGAAACTAGGACACCCTCTTTCTTCTACCTACCACAGAATTTGAATAGCCTTTGCAAAATGGATCTCTAATGGTGTGGTTTTAGTCACATCCCGACTCTGGCTAATATGTATCCCCCTTAAGGAGTCTGGGCTCATTCCATCCGTTTTTTATCAGCATCATGGGCAGCTCAAGCCTTAGCTCACCCAGAGAGCATTTGTAGAGCTGCTACCTGCTCATCAGTTAACAAATTCATGAGACAATATGGAGTCCACATCTCCTCTTCCAATGATTCCCAGTTTGGTATCAAGGTCTTCCGGGCTGTACAGTCTCAATAAATTATTTTTGCATGGATGTCTCTCTCCCTCTTTTCTTCTTTAAGCTTGGATATTACCTATAAGTAATGCTACCATGGTTAGCCAGGAAATATCAAAATTCATTCTTACTTACCGTAATTTTCCTTGCTATTTTTCATGGCACCATTAAGATTCCCTCCCATATTTATCTTTTAAAGCTGGATACTACGACTGCAGACCAGGTGCTCCTAATTAATTGGTTAATTATCCAATTGGATTTTATCCTGTTGGATGAAGGGAGGGTCTACCCATGAGTCATGCTGCCATGGAAGACAGCCAGGAAAGGAAAATTATAGTAAGAATTAATTTTGCTATTTATTTAATACAGGCTAATATAAAAATACCTCCATAATTTCTCACTTGGTAAAATGGAACATTTAAACAGTGTGATAAGTATAGCAGAATTACAAGCTGTTTGCTACAATACTGGAATAATATTAGGTATAAATTATACTAGGAGTACTTTATTGGCTTCATAATAACAGACAAAAATTACAACAACATGGTTTTTGAGTAAGAGAAGGGGGGGTATGTACAAGACCTACAGTATATAGAAGTAGGGTTGAACTCAATAATGGGACATGTCGCTGTCCTAAATTATCCCCAACTTCCCTCATTGTATTCTAGTGTTTCAAAGGGCATCTGGTGATTACTCATAAGCTTTTGTTTTACCATACTGATTTAAATCCAATTTTTATAATAGTGCTACAGAATGCAGTTGTGTACAGTCAAATATCATCACATTGAATAATACATTTTGCCAGCACAAAATAACATACCCCTTAATATTTCAATTGTCCAAATCTAACACTTGTGTTCAGGGTGTGGCTAGAGGCAAGAAAAGGTGTGGTCAGGCCCAGGAAGGGGTGTGATCAGACAGGACCACCCACCAACCATACCGGAAGAGCATGTTGGCATGCTTAATCATGGTCATTTTTGTCAGTGTATGTATATTATATTCATGTCATTAGGAATATCTAGTAGCCCTGCAATGCCTGAATAAAATGTAGGTAATAATGAAGAAAATAACTGCTGCCTGTTAATGTCTGAATTGTTTTATGGAATTTTGCAAAGCTATCTCCGATTTTTTAAAATTTACTCTTCTTTGGCAAAATAAAATAAAATCAACTATGAACCATAGTATGAATACCATATATTTTAAAAATATATATCTTAAAAATGGAGCAAATTTTAACAAGCCTGTGGGAATAAACAACACTTCATTTGATATGATCAGCAATGTCATCATGAGAAATTTCATGCTACATAACACTATAGCCCTCCAGAGATTGGCTGTGGACAATTTTGGTTGCCCGCACTCATCAGACTATAATTCAATCACTTACACTGGTGCTATAGCATCACATGTAAACAGCAGAAAAGAAATAAGCACACATAGGATTAACAAAGAATTCACATCTAGTAGTTTATTCAGTCTCACCTTTATCAAGACAACCTACTTTATCTAATACCAATCTATACATACTAGTCCCAATACAATGTATCATACCCTACCACCACGGACCATTCCCTACAGGTGTATCCAATTAACTATTATATAAATATACAAAAAAAAATACAAATAAAAAATGCATTACCCCTAATCTGCTCTTCATAGAGATACATTAATGGAATGATCTCAAAAAGACATAACATTCTCAAATGATAAACATGATACTATCAAGGTAATATTATAAAGTTCCCATTTTTGGGATCCTATGCAAATTCTAGATGAAGAAACTCATCTAAAAAACAAGAATCAAAATCTAGATTAATCTAGTATCCAAAACCTCAACATAGGTAAATTCTGATTTTGTTAACACCATATTTAATATTAATGTCCAAATAATTTCTCTAGGTAATGGTTGTTTACACCTGTCCCCTCCTCTCGTTGATGGTGGTATGTGATCAATGGCAATAAATCTTAATGATGACAGTGGATGTTTAGCCGCTAGAAAATGTTTGGCAACTGGTTTCTCAGTGGCTCTTTGGATGGCCGATCTAGGCCCCCGAATAAGCTCCCTGAGTGTTAAATCAGTCTTGCCTTAATAGCCTAATCCACATGGACACATAATATTATGTACAACATGATTCGTTAAACATAATTCTATGTAATTCTATGCCTAATACTATTTTATTTGTTCTTGTGTGAATGGGAAAAACAGGCACCCGGGTCATATGGCCACACGTAACAAAGCCCAAACAGCGGTGTGAACCTCCTGTTACTTTGTGTTCAATATGTTTATACTTTTCAATTGGGTAATTTCTCATTAACATATCTCAGATTTTATCTTCTTCTATAACACATCATAGGTTGTTTTCTAAATATCTCCGGTACTGTTTCATTGTTTTGAAGGGTATTCCAATTTGTACATACCAAATTGACATTTTCCTTTGTTCCTCTATTATTATTATTATTATTATCTTTTATTTATATAATGCCAACAATTGTATGGTATGTCATGGGAAATTGTTTGTTGTTTTCTCCTTTTTAACATCTTTCCATTTCAATGCTTTCTCCAAGGCTATTTTAAGGTCACCTTCACAGTAACCTCTCTGTCTAAACATCGCTCATTTCTAGCAACTGGATATCTCGTTTTTCCTCTGAGTTATTTCTTAACACATGTACGTATTAAGAATATGGTAAAGACTTCTTCAAGCCAGGTGGATGAAATCTGTCCTCTTGTAGCAATATATTGTGATCTGTATCTTTTCTATACAATGTATACTCTACTGTCTACACGTCTTAAATAAATATTCTTAAATCTAAGAATCGAATACTCCCCTGGCTCCAATCCAGAATGTTTCTCCAATCTTTTAGTTTCTCCACCATTCCTGTCCAAAATATCAACACATCGCCAATAAATATTAATGTATTTTATTTTTATATTTCAGTAAAATGTAGGTAGTTTAACAGAACATTAAAGCATTTGCATACATAGTGGTTAGCTGTTCTTGATTCGAAAATAGTTAACTGTCAAAGTTAACTCTAGTAACTCCATTACATACTCAAGGAGCGGGGAGCGGGAGGCAGATACCATTACCATCATATAATATAGCTTAACCTATGTTTTCTTAAGATGTCATTGGTCTCTAACATGTTAAACCATAACACATTTTCACCATAACACATATCAACGCTGTACTTTTCCTTACATGTTTTAAAACTCTTCAAGTTATCAGAATTCGTATGTCGCATTATTATTTGATCTCTATGTTTCTTAGAAATTACATTCCCCTTCAAATGAAACCAATTCCATTTAAAAGGATTTACTTCTTTATTTAAGTCCCTCTACCTAGAGCGAAGCTATTGCTTATCTTCCTTATTGTACGTTGCTGTTTTATTACTTCACTTTCAGAGTAGATGAATCAGTCATTCTATGACTTTATTGCTTGGAAAAAAGACAGCCCAATTTGTTTCAGCGATTGCTCTTCATTGATATAACTTTCTGAACCTTTAAAATTATTCCAAAAGACAGTTCTATTTTGAAAGTCTTCACCCAAGGCCAGCTGGCAAGAACAACCATTCTTGTTTTAAACATGTTGTAATAAGATTAAAAGAGATAATATGTTTGTAAATATAGTCTTCCAGTTGACCACATGAAGCTAATAACTTACAATAACTTGCTGTTCAATTAAAAACTAGACCTACATGACCCTGTACAGGCTTGGACTCATTTCTAGTTTGTAAGGAGGGGAGGGGTGGTAGCATTTATCATTTACATATAACGTTTAGGTGATGAAACCTCATTTTAAAGTTTGCAGAGGTACTTTACAAAACGCCACACCATATTTCACAAGTCACAGTGACTAACTTAATAGCCTCCATTGAGAGAGTATAAATGTATATTGCAATAATTCAATATTGGTCCTAGATAAGAGTCTAACATTTTTAACCTCAGTATCGTCTTCAGATGCACAAAAAGTTGTTTATATCCAGAACACATGACAACTGGGAATCCAAAAGTTAACATGCGTGCGCAAAGCCTTTTAATCAGTTTTGCTTTACTATGAATTCAAAAAATAAAGCATTTGATAGACACGTGAGTTCTCAAATCTAATTAGTAGATATGAGTATTTACATTGCCTCTTAATTCCTCTATGGGTATTTGGAGGAAAATAATATACCTTCTTAGTCGTAGTTCATCACATAGATTTTTGGACTTTCAAAAATGCGAGGTTCGACGGGCCCTGCTCAAATGAGCTTACAATCTAAAAGATTGTTAATGCTAACTACTATGGCCACCTTTGCTGTCAGTTTAAGCCGCAGCTTTGGGGAGCTATGAAAATAACTGTAAGTGAACTAATATTGGGTACAGTTTTAGAAATGTACATGAAACCCCTTGAGACAATGCTATTAAAGGGTTAAAGCTTGACATTGGGAAACTACCTCACCCAGTAGCAGTAAAAATGCTTAAAATCAATTAAAGTGTAGTCAGGCAGAACAGAAAATGATTACAAAATGTCACAGAAACAAAAAAGTTTGAAATACAACCTAGGTTGCTCAAAATGTAACAAGTGATATATATTAAAAGGTCTAAGTGTGAGACTTAATCCAGAGGTCTAACATTTAAAAAGCATCTGCTCTTCCGCACAGATTCCATCTTGTACTTTTATGTCTTTAGTGCATGGACTGTATACTACAAAAGGAACTAAGTCATCCATAAAAAGAGGTTGAAGATTATTGCGAGTAGCAGAGGTACAGTTTAAATGCAACCTCATGTGGCTCGGCATTTGAATACAAGTAATTTAAAAATGTAAATTATCAGATTTTGTCTAACCTTGTTATGTAAGTTTTGAGAAATGATACTTTTATATGCTTTGTCTCATTAAAGGGACACTTCAGCCATCAGCTGTACTTTAATGCCAATGACAGATAAGAGATTTCATTACAGTTTATTGCTGATACCCATGCAAATATATGGAGGGGTATTGCAGAGGGGATAGGGTGCTACAACTTCTTCAATTATTATTATTATTATTTTAGGTTTCATATGCATTCCTTCCACACATACACCCACACATACTCACTCTCACACTAACCCATACTCTGGCACACATGCACATGCTAACACACTTACACACCCATGCTAACACTTACTCCCTCTAACAAATACTTTATTTAGCTTTAGACATGGGGTCATTGTCATGTTGCAGAATATATTTGGGATCAATCAGATGCTTCCCTGATGGTATTGCATGATGGATAAGTATCTGCCCAACTTTGTTTGCAGAAATGCAACCCTAAATGTGACTGGAACCCCCTGCAAACACTCATTCTTGTACCACTCCCCAGCCATTTGGCAAACAAACAGCCATCTGCTACAGCCAATTTTTCAGAGTTCCTGCTGCCATTTTTCCGCACCCCAGTTTCTATGTTTTTGTAAATAGCTGAGTCACGTGGCTTTGTGAGAGAGAGAGAAAGACAGACAGAGAGATAGGTACATACAGATATATACTGTATATATATTTGGATGTCTGTGATAAATTGCCACCCAGAGCAGTTTTCCCATCTCACCTTTTTTGTAAAAAAGGCCCATGTCTAATTATTCATTAAAACCCCTTTCTTCCTTCCCTGCCATTGCACACCACCCCTAAAAAAAGTTATAAAATACGTGAAGAACCAATATAAAACTAGACTACACAATGTGTCCTAAATTAGGGTAAAAACCTAAAATAGTGCTACTTTAAATAGAGCTTCTCTCCAACACAATTTCTTTAAAACTTATAATAACTTGTTTTCAAAAATGGCAATCTATTTCATGCTTCTATTTTTTATGCAAACCATATTATTCCTTCAATTATTCTTATGCAATATATAATTATTGGGTGTTCCCATTTAAATTTTTGCATGGTTAGCTCATTCAAGCAACGAAGGCTTAAACTTTGTGTTCTCTCATATTATCTCCAGGATTGTTGATAGTTCTCAATCTTAGAGCTGTTTATCTGTGTCACTGTCGTATGGTTAAGCAGTGAAGACAGCTACATCAGTCATGTGCAGCTGTGATGACAGAACCGGCAAATAAGGGAAAACTACATTAACTGCCAAGGCCTCATAGCCACGGAAAACAGTTAACAAATGTAGCTTATTAGCCCATTTTCTCAAAGCCATTTATTTTGGACATAATATGTAATATAAGATTGATCTCTTTGCTTTTGCATATCTATGAGATTTGAACGTGTCCTATTTTTTACTATATGTACATAATTACATTAATCAGATAGTGTTTCTGAAATTCATTCAACTCTTATTATCATTAAATGTATTTGAAAGTTAACGAGGCTGCAGTTTGATATTTTACATTTTATTATTGTCAGTTTAATAATGTGATTTGCACATCTTGTTAGAGTCAGACATTAGCTACATTTATGCAGTATCAACATTACTATGTAATTTAGTGACAAAGGCTCAATTTTCAGAACAATAGCAAATCTAAATATTGCGCTAGATCTCACACGCAGAGAGCATTTCATACAGTACATATAAAAGGTACACATTTAGGCCTCTATTATGTCACTCATTTGCACCCATTGCGTGATGTCAGAAGTTAAAAAGCTGCCATGTTCACCTCTCACTTATCATGAAGCAGAGAAAGACTGACATTACTATATTAAATCTTTTGTATTTCTGTTGTAGTAGATTTTAGGACACTATTGGATTTTTTTTTATTTTTTAAATACATATGTTTTACTTGTAGTTTTCCACACAAACAGTAGTAGTGGTGTATTTATTTACCTTTGCGCAGCACCCGGTGGAAATAAATCTGTCCTCCATTGTGTTAATGGGCCAGTTAGGGAGATCCATGATGTCCTTTTTTCCCAGCACATTGAACAGTGGCGCTACATGGAGCCTAGTTGCCCAAGAGGGTGACTGGCTCCCTGTTATACAGCAGATGGGCTACTAGCCCTGGGACCTGCCACCCTAGTCTTAGGCCTAGCCAACCTAGGCTAGAATACACCACTGGCTTTTACAGCATTTTTTAGTATGCCCTGACTGGTTCTCTTTTGATGATGGAAAGGAGTGGATAAAGTCTATTGGGCACATTGCTTACCAGAATGTGTTTTGGATCGTTATAATACCTGGGTCAATTGGCTGGGCTTTCTCCCCTGGCAGAGAGCTAGCAGCCCAACCCTGTTCCTAAATAGATAAGGATGCCAGATTTCAACAAAGTTTACCTGGTGTTGTGTAAAAGTAAAAGCATATCACAGTTTATTAGCAGTCCTCCCTATCCCCTCTAATACTGTGGAAAGAGAAAAATAAAATTATAAAAAAATATTAAAAAAATCAAATCCCAAGTACATTTTAATAGCCGGTATATACGGTACATGCAAAAGAAAAGTTTTAGTTTAAAAAATGTACAATGTCTTCATTTTTTGTGTAGCATGATAATCATCCTCGGGGCAAACTGAATTGTGGATCAAGAAAAACACTTGTTTTTGGCGCAAATGCATTTGTGATGCAGTGAAATCAGTGGGTTATGAACACCTCGGTAATAGCTATTGTTAGCCTCAGGCGCTTATGAGCCAACCTTCTGCTAGTGATTTCTGCAGATCAAACAAACATTTCAGCTTTACTATTCTGCAAGGCAATTTTCAGTTTACCAGAGGGAAGTAGGCAAATAGCTTTTTATTGTTGAAAGATAGACTGATATTTTTCATGAAAGGGATAAATTGTGTTCTTTTAAAATGTACTAAAGATGACGTGGTTAGATAACAAGATAAGGTTTTCTGCCGGTGCTTCTGGTGGCTTCTTTATGTTTTAAAGGGCAGGCTTCTAGAAATATTTGCAAAGATATTTTTGTATACTGTACAAATTGATATAAAATGCTTGTGACAGGAGCAAACGAAAGTTGTTTGTCAAATAGATATGTCACATGTACTGTGTGATCTAACACCACTTTGACTTAGTATAGTATGAATTAAGAAGAAACAGACAAAGTTTCTTCCTAACAAATGAAAGAGCTCATATATTTGATATGTTGCTCATGACAGTAATACTTGGTATAGAGGTATGAAAATATTAAGGATGGATTTTATTGAGAAATAAACTTCAAAAAAAATTTCCACTGTGCAATTTTAATTTCCCAAATCAGTTGAATTTGACATTTTGGGCCGTTGCAGCTGAACCTTAACAAAGAATTGCATGATGGGTAATGAATCTGTTATAGCATGGAGCTCTACAGTATGTATGTACAAATGTAGAAAAAAAGATTCGTAGCACCATAGAAAAGGTAGTCAACCCAGTCAAGCAATGTGGGTTCATTAAAATTAATACAATATTAATTCTTCTGTAACATGGTAGAGCGATGAGGCGACTAAAGGTGTGCAGCCAAAAGAGTAACGGCTGTAAGATCACACTTATAAAATCACATCTAATAACTTTTTCAATACCAGTGCCACTTCTTCCTATTTTAACTTTTATACTTTTATGTTGTGAATTTCTTGCACTAATAACATGCATGAACGTGGATGTGTTTTGGCAGAGCATATATTATTTAAAGCTTTTGTTGTAGAGTAAACCTCTCTGTGATCTATACCAGTACCCATTGGATGCCATAATGGATTACACTAGACATTCTACATATGTCCTTTTCACATCTGCTAATTAAGCATTAGCATTGTTGGAAATTCTTCCTTTTCTCCCTATGTTTTTATGTAATGTAAGGCACATGTTTGTAGGGCAATGATCTTCCATACAATATGTACAATCTTAGTAACATAAGCATATTGTGACATTCTGCCCTGGTTTCCTGGCTCCTGTATTGTGCATTCAGGTTTTTGGACTGTTCCTAGTTCAGCCTCTAGTGGCCGCTCTGCCTATGTTTCTGCTCTCCTCTTACTGTTGCCACCTGGCCTCGTTACCTGCTGCCCTGCAGTATAAAGGGCTGTAGCTTCCTGCAAACTGGGCCTTGGCATTGTAGTAATAGGACTGGTTTGCCCTGGTCCTGTTCCTGAATTATTCCTGGCTTCCTTTTGTACCTGATTCTGGATTGCTCCTGCCTTCAGCCCTGCGAGTGGGCTTCCTGTCGTGTGCCCTGCGAGTGGGCTTCCTGTCGTGTGCCCTGCAAGTGGGCTTCCTGTCGTGTGCCCTGCAAGTGGGCTTCCTGTCGTGTGCCCTGCAAGTGGGCTTCCTGTCGTGTGCCCAGCCTGAGGGCTTCCAGCAGCATGTCCAGTCCTGTGCTCTGCCAGTGAGCTTCCAGTCGTGTGCCCTGCCGGTGGGCTTCTATTTCAGCATCAGCCTTGCCAGTTCCAGTCCTGCACCTCTGTCTGCTGTGCCTGTCTACTTTGCACCATGAATCGCGGTGTACAAACAGACAACGCCATCCCTGCACCGAGGCCCCTCGCTAACCTGCTTACCCAGTGTGTGACACATATGCACTCATGCTAAGCCACTTACAGATACACAATCTTACTAACACATAAACATTCATGCAAACACACACTTACATATACACACTCATGCTAACACATACACATGTACACATATACAATCTGATATACATACATACCCACTCCCTACCTAACTTTCTAACCCTCTCTCACTCCCTTACCCTCTCCTTCAATCTCTTACCTTCTCACCCCACCCCCTTTACCTTCCTGGAACCTTCTTTTCACATAACCCTGCAGAGTCCAGGTGTGATCCGGTCCAAGTCAGACAAGCCTTTTGGTAAGTGTTTTGGATATATACTGTATATATATACTGTTGAGCCATAACATTGTGACCACTGGCAGATGAAGTGAATAACACTGATAATCTTGTTATCATGACACCTGTCAGTGAGTGGGATAACTTAGGCAGCAAGTAAACATTTCACCCTCAAAGCTGATGTGTTAGAAGCAGGAAAAATGTGTAAGGATCTGAACAACTTTGACAAGGACCAAATTGTGCCGGCTAGACAAATGGGTCAGAGCATCTCCAAAACTGCAGCTCTTGTGGGGTGCTCCCAGTCTGCCGTGGTCATTAGCTATCTTCCAATCTTTATTATTTACTATGACGTATTCTTTTTAAGAATAAATATTCTGTTTACTGTAATCTAGATAAAGACAAAACATAAAATATAATACTATGTAATGCTACGACATTTCTTTGACCTAGCGTTTCCTTTTTTAATATCACTTCTTATTTTTATATACTTACTTCATTATAATTACAACCTATCATCCTCTTCTTTTAATGTCAGGACACCACATTATATCTGTTGAGCCATAAAGTCTCTTTAAAAGGTCATATTACAACTCATTCATTCTATCCGCAACCTTCAACAAAACTTTAATAACATAAGTTTTACAGTACTTACAACCTGATACATGAGATGTTCACGACATGAACATTGAATAAATGTAATTTTTTACCTTATAACATAGAAGGAGAATACTGGATTTTAGTAACAATAGGCCTATGTAATGCAGTGTCTGCTATTATACCCAGCAAAAGTGCCTCACATCAAAGTAACACAAATTAACAATAAACTGTTGCCAAAAATACCTAGACTCAAGCGTTAGACACATTAATGTATTGTCAACAATATGGTGTGATTTTTTGACAAAGCCTCAATTTTCACCTGTACTTCATTGGTGGATGGCAGACGAACCCCCTGCTGGCGACCAATAGAGTCGCTCATAAAGACTTTTAAAATCCTGGTGCCGCAACTTGGCCTGGGAGAGACCACTGGTCTCCCCGCTCCAACAGTTAAAGGTCCGTACAGACCTTTAACTCTTGGAGCGGGGAGACCATGGTCTCCCCAGGCCAAGTTCCGCTGTCAGGAGTTAAAGACCTTTAACTCTTGGAGCGGCGAGACAGGCCAAGTTAACCCCTGCGATACTGCATAGATAAGGTAGGCTAGATGGGGAAGGGACCAGGAAGATTAGTTAATGAAGACGAACACGAAGATTCTTTGTGTTGTATGTCTTCATCTTCATGTACATTTTGCCGCCGCCATGTTCGTATGTTCGGTATTTGGGCTGAACAACGAAAACGCACCCTTTGTGTTCGTTTTCATGTTCAACCGAATACGAATGCACAACTCTAGTAAAAAGTATTTTATATGTACATATATATAAGTAGTAATTTAAGGATATATTAGGTCACTTATTTTCACCCATTGTGTGATGTCATAGGTTAAAAGGTTCCCCTTTTCTCGTTAATTTACCAATAGTACTGTTGAATCCTTGGTAATGCTTAGAATTATTTAATCATACAAAAAAGGTTCTCCTTTCTAAGTTTGTAATGTGATTAAAC
Source organism: Spea bombifrons (assembly GCF_027358695.1). Classification (NCBI taxonomy): domain Eukaryota; kingdom Metazoa; phylum Chordata; class Amphibia; order Anura; family Pelobatidae; genus Spea; species Spea bombifrons. The sequence continues at coordinate 25,453,531 of NC_071091.1, read as the reverse complement.
CCCCCAGTGGAAAAAATAAAATGGCAGGTCTTCTAAGGTTTATGTTACTTTTATAATGTTTTAAGTGGAACACAAACTCTGTGTGAAGTGAAGCATAAAGAATTGTACATGCAATATTTTATTTGTAAAATGATGACAAATTAGATATCCATGGCCAAAATGCACAACATGTGAAGCTTTTGCACCAGCCCACTAATTTTCTGAAAAGTGCATAAAATATCATGCAATATAGTGCATTAATTAAATGTAATCTAGGCCTTCAAAGCTAAGCCTATGATTGGGAATTTGTCCTGCTGACTAAGAACATGAAGGCATTTTTGAAGTCCCATACCACTTAAAGTCCATATTTTAATTAACTTGCATAATTATTTCAATATAATCTTGTCTATAAATATTTAAATCATTACACTTAATGACTCACTTGTGAAATAGTTGATGAAGCACTTATTTAAGAAATAACTATTGGTTCTATTGGTGGTGGGCAGATACTCATTTCAATTGAGAGTAGAATATATATATATACAGTATATAGCTATTGCCAAATAAATCTCCAATCAGGAGGAAACTCATGAGCTACCTGGATCTGATGGACTGGAACTCCATTTGCAGAGTAGTTACTTGAACTGTAAATACCTGCTGTAGAGAATCCAGCAAGCCTGCTACCGTCTCTTGTAGGGCTAGACAAGATGGGTAGCTATGACGTCTCGGCAGGTAGAGGTATGATGTGCAGGCATGATACAGAGTCAGAGGTCAGTGTATAGAGGGCAGCAGGTATATAAAGCAGAGTTGGTCGACAGGCAGGGGTCAGCAGCAGGATAACAGTTCAGATGCAAGGTGGTAGGTAAGGCCGAGGTCGGCAAAAGGTAAACAGTTCTAGTCGAAGTCAGCAGTGACGAAGAAGAGCGAAACGCGTCCTGTGTGGCATCTTCATTATTATATTTTGTCCATAAATATCCTGGTCAAGTGGACAACATTAAGGGAAGATGTGGGTACTGTATTGTATATCAATTTTATTTCATATACTGTTTCTTTTATCAGTGTTTAGTATCTTGTATTGAGACATTTATATGATTATTTGTATTTTCTATATATCAGGAGTTTGCAGCCACTAGAGGCCACCCTTTCCTCTCAGGACAACCCCTTTCTAATAACAAACCCGAGTTTAGGCCTGACCTTATATACCTGCTCTGCCCTTCAGTCTGGGCCTTTGCATTGAAGTGTATTACTGTTCCTAGCAATTCTGTCGACTTCCAATTTGGCTTTTGTTCCTGTGATCTCTTGGTAGCGATTCGGCTTGCCTGCCTTGTGCCCTGCTCGAGGCCTGCCTGCTGTGTGCCAGCTGTGTTCTTTGTCTGAGGAGTTTCACTCCGTGGTCCCCTATCCGAAGTCCACTCCATGGTCCCCTATCCAAAGTCTGTATCCTGCAATGGTGAATCTGCCTTATCACACTTATTGACAAGTCTTGTTTCTCCTTTTCAGCCAGCACAATCCTGTGTCTTTATTTGCCTGTCTGTACCTACCTACCAGTCATGATGCATCAAAGGGTACAGACTGAGCCCCTGGTATCCCCTGCAAGTGGGCTCCTACCTGGCCTGCTTGCCCGGGTCCTGACAGTTACACTTTTTACTTTGAGCCTGACATCCCTCATGGTATGTACATCCTGGCTGGCGCCTACAGGAGATCCTGGCCTCTGCATAGCTTAGAGTCAGGGGTTAATATGGCCATTTGGCAGTGCCTCCACCTAGTAATTACTCCAGGGAATTAGAGTGTAGTGTATTAGGACACATATATTACTCAAACACAAGGAAACAGCCACTATGTGAAGTTGTCAAAAATTATACTCATGTATAAGTAAGTATTAAATGTAAGGACTACATGGCAGGGCCCAGATGAGGGGGAAACTTACGTGGTTAATTTAAAAGTCAGAAAGGGAGTATATGTGGGGCCTCGGTATTGGTTGTGATAATTTCCTGCCCTGTGGTCAGTTAGAGGTCTGGGTGACAGGCATTTAGGGGGTGGCGGCTTAGGTTATTTAAGCAGGTGTTCCCTCATGTTAAATCACCGTTTTAGGTTAAACCAGCTTACCAGTTGATTCCTTGGCACTTTTGGAATTTTTGGCACTGTTGTTACAGTGTGTTTAGAAATATATGCTGTGGCCTCTTCAAACTCCAACCTGGTTTCAATGTTTGTTATTGGGTTGGTTGGGTTATGGTGTTTTATTCCAGATCCTCCAGGTAGATGGCGCATATCAATTGTGTATATTAGCTTGTTTTCAGTAAAAAAAAAAAACATTATAATAATTTGTCTTTTTCCTTCATAGCGTTATTTTATTATTATTATTTTATATCTCATGATGTATAGTAGTTATATTTATTAAATTAATATTTATTTTGTATACCTCTTGGTGCTATTGCATATTTTTAGGTTATGTCTACTTTTCTTTATATATTTAATTATTTCTAGTAAGAAAACAAAAGTCATTGCAACTTTAAAACTAGTATCTTATTTGTTTAATCTGTTATACCCGGAGGTGTCATGATTAACTCATATAATATAATAATAGTTTCTTTTTTTAAGCATTCAATGAGTTAATCTGAGATTGAATTAAATGTGTTTTTGTGCATGCCCTCTGTATCTGTTCTGGCTAGAGGTGTCATCTTCCCAAAGGACCCCTGTGGTGATTCATGGCCTAACAGATAAGGACCCTGAGTTATAAGAATTCCATTCCTATCTTAAGTGGAGGGCTTTCCATCACCTTTACCCCACCATAACTTATTGGCACTTCAAAGATGGGAACCAATTCTTGGAAAAGGTGTCATATAATTGGCCATGTGGTCAGAGGGGTGCAACGACCTCAAAGCAGAACTCCATGATATACTCTGATCAGAACAACATCCTAAGAAACCATCTGGACTTAAGGAGTTCCCACAGGCCTACTTATTGGAGAAACTCGTGAGTGAGGGTCCTGTGTTTAAGTCCTATTGCTTTTAAAAACTGTTTGCTGCTTTATTTTTCTTTTGTATGTCTTCTTTTTTGTAATTCTGGCACTGTGTAATCTTTGTCTTTTTGTTATTAAAATATTCATAATCCAAGTCTGTCTTTGGGCTCTAGTATCGATATCCACAAACCCTAAGAGAAGATAACGCGTTACCACATATTACAGAATATATATATATATATGTTGTGTGCCCGGGGTGGGTTGATATATATATATAGAGATAAAGGTTCTAATTCGGATTTCTCACGAATCCGGTATCAAAATCGTGAGTGGTGGCAGACTACCTGGGGGGATACAGGCAGGATTTGGGGGTTAATTTGGTATAATTGATGCCTTGTTAAGTGGTGAAGTTAGTAAATCCAGAGGCCTGGTGCTATTAACCCCTTCATGCCCACGCCCTCCACACAGTCACGGCTTGGCAAGTAGTCCTGACCGTGACAGGAGGGTCTTCCATATAAATTTGTTTAATCATTGGGTTTGTATAAACACTATTTTTTATGATGGTGGTACGCTTAAGCACAGTGTATTTTTTACATAGATTACCAACCAACACATGCTAACACTGAATACTAACACAAAACTCATGCTAGCACCATAAATTAACATATTCATACTCTAACACCATGTGCTCACACACACTCGTGTTAATACCATACAGTAACACTCACTCACTAACGAATGGCCAATTGGGCAATTCATATGAAGCCATGAAAACAAGGCCAGACCACCCATGAATTGGAGGAAAACAAAGCAAAAATCTCATAATTTCTGTCCGAAAATCACAGGCTCTTTCACTCACAATCTGTCACACTGTCACTTACACTGTCATTCTCTCACTCTCTCTCATGCTCTTTAAATGTTTCCTTACCTTATCTGCCAACCACTTCCGCTTCTGCAGCTTCTTGTTCTTCATCGTCTCTCCTCTCTCTTTTGTCGTTTATCTTCTTTCCTTTATCTTCTATCTTTGTCTGCATCTCCACAGACATAACCTGGCACGAGCTTCCGCCAAAAATGGTGGTGCTTCCGGTGACATCCTCTCTCCCCATCCTCCAATTGGGGAGATGATGTCGGCGAAAGCTCCACGATTGTGGCAGAAGTTCACCTAAGGGCAAAATAGTTGTGCTTTCTGCGACGTCCTTTTTCCCTGATGTTCTTGACTCGGAGAAGAACAACAGTTTTGTGCTAGTGTTGTATTTTTACTTATTCTTCATACGTTTGATTTATTAAAGTGCTGTTTGCTTGTCTATTGATTACAATTATGAATATATTCAGCATATTTTAGATACCATAAATGGAGATTGCTGTCCTATACTTGGTAGAATTCCTACATTTGGAGGCTTTCTTTCTACATTCATATTTGTAGTTATTGTAACATCTGTATCGCTCTCTGCAAATAGTTTGCTGATTCTGTTTACACTGCTCTCTGAAATATCTAACACTAATCATATCCTTCTGATGGGCAGCCTGCTCATTATTTTGTCATGTACTATTTTACACATAGTACATAAATGTTCCAAAATCAATAAGAAAAAAAATGAATTGGACATGTGTAGTGCTAAAACAATTCGAGTGCACAAGATCAATAAAATAATTTTAAAAAGTATTTGATATTCACACGCAATCTTTGAAGCTGCTGTAAAGGTTCTGTTGTTTTCTGTGAGTAATTTGTTTACCTGGTTATCCAGGGGATACATACAGTATCATAAAGATGTAACCTTTCAACATTATTTTTTATACCCTGCTTATATTTTAATGATTTTTTTATATCATAAAAAATCAATCAACGCTGAAATTTATTCTGAATATTTTATTGATGTCACAGGGACAATATTGGTATACCACAATTTCTGGGACTAGCTAAACCAGTTTTATGTATATTGGGCTATCACACACACAAAGGAGGGTTGTTCACAAGACAACCTAGGCTGCTGCCTACAGCCCCAGGTAATCTGACATATAAATTAAGGTCAAAACATTCTCACAATTGCCCCAGTATTTAGGGGTTTAAATGAAAGGATACAAGACACTGTAAAGTAAAGCCCAGAAAAGACCCAAATTAAATTTTAATTGGCCTATGTTAATCCTATATACATACAAATACATAATAAGATTTGCGCTCAAAAAAGATACATTTGCGAACCATTCTTTTGTGTTGTCCACAAACTAGGATTTCATTTTTAAATTGAAAAAACATCCTTAAAATGAACTGATATACAGTACACTCCAGTACATTTTCTTCATTATGCTATTGAAAAGACTAGCCTCATGGTCATACCTGGGAACGTCAGGACTCCGGCTGCCTGGAGCATTCCCTTGCAGGATGCGGCCAGGACTGCCCACTGACGTCAATGGGCGGTCCCATGAAGACGGTAGCGGGAAACACCCCCATTTAAAAGGGAAAATGGGTGGGGAGCGGGGCCTGTCAAGACCCGGCTCCTGTGACCCGGAGGATTCGGGTCTTGACCCAGAGCACCAGAAATTTACCCGGAAATCTCCGGAGAGTTCCCAGGTATGCTCATGGTAGATGAGCAATGATTGAGGATCAATATCAGCCTCTACTAACCAACTGTCACTGTTGCTGACTGTCTCACACTCCAACTCTCATCAGTCTGTAACTACTACTGACAATTAAAATGGTGTCAACACACTAATATCTAATGCTTGTCCCTTCCCAGAGTAAAAAAAGTAAGGAAAAAACAGGTTGTTGGACTTACAGCCATAACCATTAATGAGAAAACACCCCCCCACACACACACACACACCCTGATTTTTTTGGCTTGTTCTACCTATGTAATGATGGCAAGATGTAAATGCATGAAACTGGCAAACTGTGTTAAAAATAAAGTTCACACTAAAATGCACAGGTCTAATAAATACTATAATTGACATTTATCAGCAAAATGTATTTTTTTGTTCACATCCTGAAATTTTTAAATCCAATATCCATTCCTTTCGCTTCAAATGATACAGATACCTCTATTTATATCCTATAGAAAGAAGATTGTTATCTAAATATGTTACAGTGTTTTCTTTGTGATAGATTCTTGGTGATGTTCTAATGCTAAAATGGCACAATTTTCACAGCCAGGAACATCTCAACTTGCAAATATTACTCAGCAGGCGCCTTTTCTATTCAGCTATCAACCTGCCCAGTCTAACAACTGTGCTAATGATGGCCAGGAGACTTTTTGTTGTGTAGGTAGGGTATACTCCATGATTTACATTACTGCTTATATAAATACGTGTAAATTTAGCCTTTACAGTGACAGCGGTTCTGAATTATCCTGCCCAGTAAGCACAGAGGGAGTTCACATTATTTAATCTAGGGTAACGCTTATGTCTTTTGAATTCCACTTCAGCGCAAATTGCACACGGTCCTTATTAGCCATACAATGTTGGCTGATAGACAGTTGTGAAACATAAAAAGGGCCATGTTATTTCTTTTGAGGCATGTCAATCTATGAAACATGTAATGCAGAATATGAAAATGTCATAAAGTGATTTAGTCTGGAAATGTTCCTTCTCTTAAGGTCCCAGATAAATCATCAAATGCTTTCGAAGTTGGCATTTAATCCATGAATTCAAATCATTTCCAAGATTTACGATCTATTATGCAGACAGATTCAATTTCCCTTGCCCTTGTGAAATTTTAATGTATTGGAAGTAGCTGCATTTGCTATATGTACATTATATATATCTTTAAAAAAACAAGATTTATTGACGTCGTTTTTTTTCTGTTAAGAACAATAAAGTTATTAGTAAAAAGGCATTTAATACGTTATTCATAGTATGTATGGAACTGATACACTCATAATGTGACATTGTACACAATGCGGGTACAAAGCATTGTGTTTTAACACAAATGAATATATTTAGATGCATTTAGGTAAAAACTAGAATACCTTTCTATTGTGATCTTACCTATTTTATTGTGATGAGCATATCTGGGAATCCTATGGGTTTTGCCAAAGACTTAGGAAGAAGCACCACTCGCAACCTTATTCGCACCCCAATACAGATTTAGGGTATCTAGGTCTAGCCATATATCCATGGCTAGCCATTCCCTTTGCTAATACACCCCCCAAAAAAAATAAAAAATAGGGAGGGCATTGGCTATGTTGAGTGGGGAAGGTCCCATCTGTGGTGTAGGGTGACTACATGTCCCAGATTGTCCTGGAATGAGAATTTTGAGTGAATGGGGTCTCAGCCAATCAGGAGAGACCTCTTAACTCTCCTGATTGGCTTAGCGTTCAGAAGCCCCTCCTGATAGACTGAGTCCCTCCTTCACACCAACCTCAGTGTAAACTGCAGCCACCACCAGGTATGTGTGTGTGAGACTGTTTGTCACTTTCTAAGCTTGTTTAATGCAATGACGTGCCAGGCACATAATTGGACATTAACTGACCATTTTTCTATGACTTGCCAGGCACGCCATTGGCTGTTAAAGGGTTAAACAGTTTAAGCGCATATTGGAGCACATTTTGCATGGAAATCACTACTCACATTGAGTTGTTATGGGAATTAGACAACAAAACTTCTGTCTATCTGCAAGCATGTGACAGTACATGTTGTAAAATGTTGCATATTGTATGCTTCTTAAGATGTTTCCAAATTTTGAGGCATTTGTCCCATACAAATTAGCTTTTCCAATGATCAGGTGTGATTAGGATCAGGTGTGATTACTACTAACATGATGATGTTGATGACTTTTGTGTGCATATATGTTGTGACAATTATCAACGGTGAAGAAAGAGGAAAGAGGGGTAGAATATGTGAAATTTGAGGAATATGAAAGACAAAACATGGAGGATGGTACATTCTGTCTAGTACTACTCAAGAATTTCCTCATGTGACAATTTCATGTTATTATGGGTGAATATACACACACGCACACACATACACACACACACATATATATATATATATATATATATATATATATTGAATAAAGATACATTTCACACTAAAAGTGTAATTGTATTTTTCATTGTTCAAATTAGATTTCTGGATTCTTTTCTTGATCTCTTCCAAGAGTAATGTACAGTTCAGATATTCTGGTTTGTGCTTGGTTTGTTCTGAATTATACTTTGTTGTAAATGCTTTGTGTTAATTGCCAACATCTGTATGGCGCTAAATCTAAGATTATTGTCGCACAATTAAATCCAGAGAAAAGGGGGATTTCATAGTTTCATAGTTAACTCTGTAATGCATTTATATTAGCCCTTGGAGTTAAAAGAAAACCACAATGGTTTAAAGATATAAACACACACTACCCACATAACTATGTTTATTCTTCCCAAGTGCTCAAATCTAGTACATGTTTTATACTATACTAATACTTCATACAACATTCTGCTCAAACAATAAAAAAAGGCACATCTATCTTAGGGCCAAAAGTAATGTTTCAGGTGCTGATATAAAAGCATATTTACTGTTTTGTGAATTTCAAAGATATCAGTCAAACTGAACATTTAAAGAAACAGCATTTCCAGACATTGTCTTATACAATATAGTTTTTGATTCTGAAACACACAAGATTTGCAAATGATTAGGAAGGAATAATGTCCCCAGCTGGTTGTTTTTGGAATAGATGGGGGATTTAAAGAAAAGGTTAAACTCTAGAAAACAAAACTAAATCTTTAATTTCTTATGATAATGTTTAAGTTCTTTGCATTTGAGATTAAAGCGCATGCCAACAAAGGCGAAGAATGGATATCTATATTACATTTTTGGCAATATCTCAAATAATTTCTTTAAGTGCTACTAAGTGGTTTTAAAGTAAGTGAATGTATTTGGAAATTTAAGCAAAATCACTTTAGTTTCCCAAAATGCTGAATTATTCCTAAAATTCTTGCAAGAATTAGTTAATACTAATATGAGCTTTTGTATAATATTACATGAATAAAACAACCAATATTGTCCTAAGTTTAAATGATCCTACCTATTGTATTTGGATTTATGTCACTGTGCACTTATTTATGGTTCATGGAATAATGAACACTGAATACAGTGCTGTCAGGACGTGATTTATATGTTGACATATTTGTAACTAGACTATTCATCATATGCAAGATTGTACTTTAAAATTTAACCAATTGCTTATTGACACAATAAAAACATGTTTTTAATAATGTTTTTCTGATGAAAAGGGAACTATTCATCTTGTTCAAGTTTGAACATGTGTTTTGAATTAGTGATGTTCCAATGATAGAACTAAGCCACGTCAATCTGTACTTTCTCAGGACATGAAATTAGTATTATTTGTGAAGTTGTTTTAAAGGAAAAGTAACAAAATAATGAACCACATACCCTTATCAATAGCACTATGTATATTGACCAAATCTCTTTGCTAACCTTGGCAACCTAGTCTGTCCAAACTATATAATTGAGCAGGAAATTGTGGGCTCAAGTCAAATACCCATTTTTGCATTAGGAGGGTATCACAATTGGCAGATTAACTGAAACCAACCATAAGAACCTTCCTATCCTGCAGACTATGTTTTCAGAGAAGTTGTGGTTCACATGAAGACCAAGGGTCAAAAGAGTCAAGCTCAACTCCAGTAAACCTTTGGTGACATTTTGCTGGCTCATCCATGTCTGTTTGCAGGCTTTCATACTAAAGGCACATATTTTAGTGGGTTAATTGTTGAACCTAGCCACAGCAAGGAAGAAACTGAATGGTATCCCCTGGGTAAGTCACTAAATGGTGTTTTTTTTAATTAATGCACTACTTTTGAATGATCCAGTGGAAACAAATGTGCATGTCATATCTGACCTCATTAACATCTCTCCACCTCCCTATTGACCTATAGGGTGGGCTTATACCCTGGAGGATTATTTAAAATTGCTCATTTCTTTTTAGCATTGCCAGGTTGTGTTACTTGAGCCTTGTTTCCTGATGTATTGCTATTTCTGTGAATGACCCTTAGCTTGATCCTGACTCTGAATTATATGTTTATATTGCTGTTCCTGTGTATGACTATTGTTTTGTTCTCTGTTTAGATCCTGACCAATCCTCTATTTTCCCATTGCTACAGTTCCACCCTAGTATAGCTTTGTGAGGTCCTCCATCGTAGATTCTTACAGTGAACTTCGCACCTTTAAACTTCCCAGGTTTTTCTGTCTGGGGCTCCACCTCTATTGCTCCTTATAAGTGACAGAAAGGAATGTGTCTATGGGCAATGTGTCTGTCCGCATGATTAGCCTGTGATGGTGGAAAGTGAGCTGAGAGTGACAAAATCTTATTGTGGAGTAGGTGTAACCAAACCCCACTCCTCTGCCTGTAGCTTCAAAACGTCCACCCAGATTTCGGAGGAAACAGGTACCCTCCTTTCTCACTATCTACCCCCTTTTCCTCCCCCTTCTCCCTATCTACACCCTCCTCACTATCTACCCTCTCCCCCGTCTCACTATCGACCCTCTCTCCCTTCTTTGAAGTTCACTTACCTTGTAGAAGTCCTGCAGTGCCAGCATGAAGTGCCGGCACCGCGACCAAGACAGAGGCCTCGCGGAGGAGAGTGAGAGGTGCTTAATGGTTGTTGAAAATGTATTCCTCGGTGACCGCTCGGCTCCTCTCTCTCCTCCGTGGCTGCACAAAAAAAAAAAGACGGCAATAATTCCCAAAGAAACACTCCAAAATCTTGTGGAAAGCCCTCCTAGAAGAGCGGAGGTTGTTATAGCAAGCCCCTGCTTGCAAGCTTACAATCTAGATGAACAAATAGGTTAATTATTAATGTGTAGGGTTTAAAATATATTGGTTTCAGTTCATATCAAAGGTAGCACTCACATGCTGCTTAGGGAAAGGTGACACTGTGGAACATGTTGCTTGATTAAGTTGGGGAGGCCCTGGGGGAAATTATCATTCAGGGACTAGTGGTTTCTAGTTACGCCCCTTTTTAAAAAGAAATATCACACATTTTTCATAAACATTTTCAACAAAACCATACCCCCTCTCCACATAACCAAAAAGCAAAATGGTCCCTCTTTGGCCATTTTAAATGGTGGGATACATACACCTGTAAGCCCTGCTATTTTACGAGTCATGGTAATGATGAGGTTCTCTATTGTTGTTATTATTATTTGGCGTCCATCAATAAAATAAGTATCCAAAAGCTATTTATTGAAATGTCCTACTGCATTAACATCTGCAAAGAAAATTGTGGTACCACAAAAAGCACATCTTATGAAACAGCATATTTCAGATTTAGAAATTATCATTTGAATGTTATTAAATTATTTAAATATAGAGGCACATTGAAATCATCTCAAAACTTGGCAGGAGTCTAGTTACAGGAAATAAAACCTGGTATTCTGCCACAAAGCAGAAATTAAATTCAGATGCATAATGATGGCATATATCCTTATAAAAACAAAGCTAATTAATAGAAAACAAATTGGTAGGAGGATGTGTGATATTGAAGAGATTCAGATTTCACTAATAGAAGCATGTCACTGACAAATAGAAAAATATTTTGAATGTAAACTGTTAAGTGCTATAAAGGTACCACAAGCATGCTAAGGTACACCTATTTGCGTAGCAACCAATTTGAGATAACCAAAGCCAAAGTTGAGTTGTTATTGAAGCTACATGGGATTATTTATAAATAGCTAAAGAGTTTACAAAGTGGAGCAATTGCCATTGGTTGCTATAGTGATAAGAAAAAAAATTATAACTTTGCATTAGAATTACTTTTAATAAACTATCCCAATATTTTATAATGTGGTAGGAAAATAGCCAGGCACTTCCAAAGGTCAGAGGCAGGTAGCAAACAGAGTCCAGTAAAGAAACTAATGGTTAGGGTCACAAGAACATAAGCGGAATTCAGCAGACAATCCCGCGTCAGAAACAGAAGTAGACAGAATGGGGGCCACAACAACCAAGCACTGAATGACATGCTTACAGGTGTATGCAACACTGAAGACCATACCTGGGAACTCTCTGGGTTTGGCCCAGAGATTGCCGGGTGAGCACTGCTCCTCCGGTTCTCCGGGTCAAGACCCGAATCCTCCGGGTCGCGGGAGCGGGGTCTTGACACGCACCGCTCCCCGCACATTTTTTCCTTTACAAGGGGGTGTTCCCTCAGACGTCAGTGGGAACGCCCTCGACGTCAGCAGGAACTCCCACCGACGTCAGCGTGCAGTCCTGGCCGCCTCCTGGCCCTGACAGGTGTATATATATGCTTGGGCTTTTCACAATTGACAAGGTCACAGGGGGGCGCTGAAGTATTACGAGAGGTCGTGCATACTGGTAACCTGACACTTTGAGACCCTCTGAAGGGTGTAATGTGCACAATTCTTGCATATATTAGTTTTAGATTTATTTGCATAGTTTTGCCACCTTGAAGATGAGAGGAAGAAATGTATAAACATAGGGCATGTGTAACAACAAATATCATAACTGTGCTGTGTCTACATAATATTATCACATATTTCCTAGTTTATGGCAGAGAAATGGCAGTTCCACCATACAGGGCAATAAAAAAATGTTTTATGCTAAGTGAAAAGAAAAAAAATCTGAAATGAATCAGGATTTTTTTGGAATTATATACTCACAGATGAGCACCTTGTTCTAGATAAAGTAAGCATTTAATGAGCAATGGAATGAAAATGTTTTTTTTTTTAACTTCATGTATTGAAATGTAACATATACAATCAGATTTTAGTAGCATATAATTGTTAAAATGATTTAGAACAACTTTAAAATAGCTGCCTGGTGAGCAGGGGTTGATATTCAGTTTTTTTAACAGCAAAGACAAACAAGGAAAAACATCCTTCTGTGATGTTTCAAAAAAACACTGTTCATATTCTTCAGGAGTTGTTAAATATTGTTAAATATGTTATGTTATTATGCTGTAAAACAACGTACTTGTTGTGTTCTAATCAACATAGTGTATTATGAAATAAATGATGTCATATAATCACCTGTGGGCTTTTTTTTCTATTCCTGAACTTTTTATTAATACCTTTTTTTTTTACATTTATATTACCATTGTGTGGAACATTTTATAAAAAAAAATTTGTAATGCAATTTGGACATTGTGACAGAAAGTATACACAGAACATTCAGCTAATATGCATGCCATACATGGTGTAAGAAAATAAACTTCAAGAACTGGGAAGCATATTTTTTAAAAAGCCTGCTCATCTGCATCATCTCGGATACTTAGACGCTGCCCTTCAGACTCGGAGTTCATTATAGTGACACTTTACCAAAGTTAATCATAAACTACCTCTTGACTCAAATTAGCTGCCAATAGAAATAGTGCTTTAAGTCAGAATGAAACTATTAAGCTTCTGTAAAGGGCAATTTGTTGTCATTTTATAATGTAAAATTGCCCCATTTGCAGGTCATGGTATGCTGTCAGTTGTCCCCGAAAATGTCATATTCAATGTTGTACAGCAATAAGGGGAACAAATGATCTTGCTGGTATAATGACACCATATTATTCTACAATAGTCCATCTGTAAAAGAAATCAAAGAGAAGAAACTGCAGAGCCCTGCGTATGATAATTTGTACAGTGAATTTAGCTTTAATCCACATATTCTTGATTACCATTAACATACAAAGAGTAACTTTTTATTAAGCACCTTGATCTACTGAGACAGATAAAGCTTATCACAGGATTTTCACAATATATTTCAGAAAAATACAATGTTTTTTAGCATTTTGTAATCCATTGCATGGAGTGACAGATGCTTTAAATAACTTTTGCATTTCTGAATGTAATGCACATATAGCAAAATATATACAGTAACATGCTGTATATTAAAACTGCCCGTAATGATTCTCTTCTTTTCTCCCCCTCTTTGTTTCACAATGATGTATTACAGAATCATGTCCCATAATTCTTTGAATTCCATTGATAGGTTCCAGAGTACCAGACCTCTGGTGGTCAGTTAGTACAAAGGGAAGAGGCGGCACTTTGCCGCCCCAAGTGTTTTTTTTTTAAAGCGCAGGAGAAAGAGGGGCGCCGAGTGGTTTTCGCTTACCAAGTTGTCAGTACCCGCTCGGCACCCCTCTCTCTCCTCTGCGAGCCCTCTAGCTCTGCCACGGTGCGGGCTTGTAATGCTGAGCGCCGGAAATTTATGTCACTTCCGGCGTTCAGCATTACAAGCCGGCACCGAGACCGAGCTAGAGGGCTCGCAGAGGAGAGAGAGAGGGGCGCCGAGTGGTTTTCGCTTACCAAGATGCCAGTACCCACTCGGCGCTCCTCTCTCCTCTGCGAGCCCTCTAGCTTGGTCTCGGTGCCGGCTTGTAATGCTGGACGGAAGTGACGTAAATTTCCGGCATGTCAGAGCAGGGAGATTCGCCGCAGGACTGTTTAAAGGTAAGTTCGAAGGGAGAGGAGGGGGTAGGGTAGATAATGGTGTCGGCGAAGTTTAAAATGCCGCCCCCCCTGATGTCGGCAGGGGGGGGACGGCATTTTAAACTTCGCCCCAGGCGGCATTATGTCTTGGGCCGGCCCTGTTTGTACTGTGTGTCTTGTTCTGCCTAATTTCTCCACAATAGACACTGGTGGCTGTAACAAGCTTTGTTGTATTCATTGACCTGTTGCTGCCTACCAGTGTATCCTAAAAAAAAAAAACAAAAACAAAAAAAACACAGTGATAGTGGAGTTACTAAGTTACATCATATAACCATATAAACCATTAATTACCTCCACCCTCTATGATGCCGAACCAAAGTTTAAGGTCCCGGGTCCGTGTTCAGACGGCTACCATGACCCAGAGCACCCAAAGATGGTGTTCAGGAGTTATTGCGCAATAGCGTAGTAGGACAGGGCCTGGTGCAGGTCGACTGCACTCTCCAGGGTGTTGAGCACCTAGGGTTGTGCAGCCACATACCAGCGCCCTGACGTATCAGTGGATGTTGTCCAGTTCAAAACAAAGTAATAACCTGCAGGCACCCTGGAGCAGGTATGAGATATAGCTCTACAGAGGAATGTGCAGGATGCTGCAGGCTGGGAGTAGGGAAGCTAGGCTAGAGTACAGGAGAAACATAGCAAGCAAGGGGGACAGAGCAAGAAGCTGGGAGACCAAACAAGAAACATAACCAGACAAGACATGCATGGTACAGGCCATAATAAAAGAACAGGGAACAAGACAAGGAATACAGGTGATGGGGTGAGGAGCCGAAATCCTCTGACGCCCCAAGTGTGGCATGGGGAGAGGAGAGAGGAAATGAGATCCTCAGATGATACCAGGAAGAGAGGGCAAAGGTACATATAAGACTGACACACATAAACACAAGACTAGCCTAGGACTATGTGATAACAATTGGAATTTATGTCGCATTATATGGCCATAGTATGCTTAGCCCACCACTATGCCAAAGTACTCCAATATTCGGTGGGTCCTAACGCTAAACCCTGCCTACTGAATAACTAAAGCCACATACCTTTAGACTGCTGACTGCGACAAAATAGAACACACGGGTGGGGCACACCTTATAAAGGAAACAGAGCTGAAGCAAAGAGCAAGACTGGAATAAAGCAATCAGAGGTACAGGATATATATGCTCTATAGGGAAATCCATTACTGCAAAGGGAGATCTATAGCAAGGGCTAGGGAAACTGTAGCAAGGACTAGGGAAACTAAAGACATGCAGCTCCGCAGCCCGGTTGGGGCCTGACATAGAGGTACAAGAAAAGTTTGACCTTCTAAACTAGAACTGGTAAAAAAAGGTAAATGCACATAAAATAATAATGCCATTCATTCAATGGGAATAAAAAATATATCACTTCCAACTTAACTAGTTTTCTGTGTTATGATTCATCAGGGAGAGGCAAATTTAGTCCCAAACTATAAATGCATTTTAACTTTTTCAATCATTGTATCAATCTATTTTTCTCCATACTCAAGTAATTTACATCATCCGAGGGCTTTTTTGGCAATAACCATAAAAACATATTTATCTTACATATTCTGCATGCCCATTACCGCAAAAAAAGATGAATGGAATGTCTTTCTCGGTTTGTTTGTTTTTTGCTTTGTGAATTCGTGGATGAAATACAGTTAATAAATGTGTAATTGACACAAAATTACTATTCAGTTTCACAATGCATCTATTGAAGAATAAATACAATTTATATTGTTTGTAATTCGGCATATGCATTTCAGGGAATTGTTATTTGAGTGCGCTGTTATAAAAGAAAAAGTGTATAAAATTCAGGACATATATTTATTTTCAGCTGAGCACTTCAGAGCCTTGGAAAAAAAACAATGTCATTACCAAAGTGATGTTTCTTCACTATATTTTTTTTTTTATTTAAGTATATGTTATTGTGGATAATGTTGCAAGATGCTTACGTTTTTTCCAGATTCATTTTAGTTGGTAAAGAACAAATCGGTGCTTTCATCGATTTCTATTTTATGACACCGTATTAAGAATGGGGGTGTGAATATTGTTGTCAAAATGAAAAATAGCTGTATACCATATTATTTTTTTTTTATCTTATATCTTTGCTACCTTTTGTTTTCTACTGCAAATCTTTCTGTCAGTATTGTTGTATTGTTATCAAAAAAGTAACACAGATGAAAATAAATCCAGGTGTTAATGCCTATTTTACCTACATCTTGTATGCGAAATTGTGCAACCATATTCAAGAAGTTACCCTCTATCCCATGGCTGATGTATTACCCATTGTCAAATTACAAAGCAAACAAAAATGGCGAAACATAGGTCTATTCACTAATGCCATGAGTTGTGGGGTCAGCTCATTAAAATCATTATTTATCATTATTTATCACGAAGATATAAAACATATTTTATGTTTCTCTTGCAAAAAGTTGAGCTGGCCCTGTAAAATGTATAATTCTATTGACAAGGTTATTTTCAGGAAATCTAAATAATTTAATCATGCATTACGTCGGGCCAGGCAAACCTTTTTGTGAAGCAGAAGCGCACTAGGGTTGGCCCTTTTAATATATAGTGAAGTTGGTGAATTGGAAGAACAAAGTCTCCTTACAACTTGCTTCAGTGAATATATTCCATTCATCACAATACTTAAAAACTTCAAACAAAAAACTAACCAACAGGTTTTGGCATTCGAAACAATGTTAAAGGGAAAATTACATTCTTCACCTCCACACCTAGATGCTATGATTATTTTTGCCGACATTCCTTCCTCAAATGCCACACCGAACTGATTCTTTAAAGCAATGTTAACAATGTCTGTTCTTCCATATACTTTAATTAGAGTGTCAGATTGGGTGATTAAGACTGAGGCATTCTACTAACATTATGATAAGGAAAATGGGTGTTTGTCTAATAGATTGGGCTAAGATAATAGAGCTACAACACATGTAATGGTTAATGTGCAGCTGCCTAAACATTTAACATATATTATTCAAAAAGAAAAAAGTACAAGATTTCTGAAAATGTATTGTTAATCTAATAAAAAATTGGTGGGTGTTCTTCTTTATGGTTTAACATACCTTTAAGCTTTAGGACAAACCATGAGATCAGTAAAGAAGACCAAGTGGTTGCAGAAGCACTAGGCCTTTCAACCTGTGCAGCTGTACCCCTAGCAGCATGGTATTCTCCTACTATTAAAGCAATCTGAGATAACTTCCTCTTCCTTACATGTATTTATGAGCATCTTTTCTATAAGTTGGCTAAAACTTTCATATGTATAATAGAAATGGCACAAATTACACCTTAGCTGAGACATTTGTGTCTTCATCTAGTTTAGGTAGCCATGTATGTTGCATGTATTGTTTCATTCATGCTGCACTCAATGAGCAAATATTCAAAGGTCACACATATTACGTCTATAGCTGTCGGCATGCTTCAGGTAGTTTTGCAAAAAGTAGAAAAGTCACAAGGTCATCATACAGCAGAAAATTCCACTTTTTTCTTAAGTAGAATCTGCTACTCTCTGAGCTCTTGACCTTACCATAAGTACTATCTTACACTACCTCTTGATCTCCTCTGTCTCTAGTCTCCTGTACTTACCCTGAACCTTCCATCTCCTAAACATCCCTATTTTCAAGCATCCACTCAGCTACCCGTTACTCTCTTTTTTTTTTTTTTTTTTTTTACAACTTGTCACTTTTTTCAGCCACTTTACTCTTGTCTAGCTATGCCTCCACTGCTTTTACTTCAATATATTTAGTTTTATTCTTTGTTACAAAGCATATTTTCCTTTTTCCTCATGCCCACTTCATACATTTTCCTTGCTCATTGTGTTCCCCTTTTCCATCTATCAACATCCTCCTTCTTGTATATGTCCTCCAATGCACAATTATTTATTCTTTACTATTCGCCATGTCAAATTTGACCACGATACACAGCCTGTAACTGTAACCCTTCACCCTAATCTTTAATTTATTGTTTGGGATGTAGCAATGCATTAACTGCATAGAACGAGGACAAGTTGATATCCTTTGTTTATTTATTCGACACCTTATATGTCTGCCTGTGATTCTGTGCTGAAAAGACCGAGGGGATTAACCTAGGAGAAAAAAGGACCAATTTATGGATGTCAGAGCAGGTACACCATCAAGTGTCATTCTTTTTTGAAGCAGAGCAGTGTCATAGACTTGACAGAGGGTACCTTTGTATATCACCCTTGAGTATCTGTTAAAAAAAAACATCTGTTTCACTACATCTTTGATTGGTTTTATTTATTGATGCCCCAAATGTCTGATTCTACAAAGGTTTGAGAACTACATGTTGCCTTATTGCATTTAATATAATTTTCATGGCGATAGACAAGAACAGTTAAAGGGCACCATATTGTTTATATTATTTTTTGTTTTCCTTTTTTTTACGTTATATTTTCTCAACCCCAAATGGCAATGAAATACATTGATAATTCCTCCCTCTCCAGAAATAAAAGGTCACTTGATAATTTCATTAAATAGAATTTCTACGGAATTTTATAGTCACTAATTAAGGTACATTATAAGTGTCAGCTACTGTAAATAAATCATAAGTCTATAACCTGTGAAACGATACGGTATTCAGTTTGCAATTAACCTTCATTACCCAGAACACAAAAAAGAGCTATATTCCATACAGCTGGACCCTACTTAATTTAGCGTACGTATTCCCTAACTGACTATACTAAATTGCAAGCACTTTCTTCAAAATTTAAACAGCTTGATATGATGTTCACTCTAAAAGTAAAAGAAACTTTTTGATTATTCTATACACACATTTGTTGATCTTCTTTTATTTATTTTATCTATAGTTTACATTTAAGTTAGTGAATTTATTGTTTTAGCCATATGCAACTATGCAACAATGTAATAAAAAATAAATAGTTCTGCAACTGCAGTATATTCTATGTGAAACTGATGAAATGTCTATGTTTTTGTTCTAACGTTTCTTATTTGTTGTCTTAATTTGCAACTATAAAGTGATCCGGAGTTCCCGGTAACTTTGTTTTCATCCCATAATAAGGCAAGCAATATGTACTTAACCATGTGAGTGCCAGATGGAGTGACAGAGCATTGCATGCCCATTGGTTTAGCATCTGTCTAGCGCTTGAAGGGTTAACTAATGCAGCAAAACTAAAACAGTATGATGATCTATGGTTTGTCAAGTAGGAGCTTCAGATCATAGATCAGCTCTTTGGTATGTTTGACCTTTAGAAAAAAAAAATCAATACTAGATATGATAGCCCGGTTTCTCTAACTTGTAATGCAGAATTCAGCTCTTGACACACACATGTGAGATGAGATAGCTTTTCCTCTAATTAAAACTAATATTTAAAGAAAAAGTCAACCTAGATCAATGTTTGGAAACAATTATAGATTACGGGGTAAGAACCGTGGGATGAAATAATAGTTTGAAATATATATTACGTTGTCACTGAGAGATTATAAGATAAAATAATAAGATTCTTATGGTAGTTAAAAATATGATAAATGTATTCACACTTTTTGTCAAAAAAGTTTAGAGCAGAGTAGAAACAGACATGCCTGTTTTTTTTTTAGTACATTTATCCTAGATATATCATGTGTGATATATATTAGTTACACTTTGCAAAGAGATGTTTCATGTCCTGTGGCTGTCAGTTCCACTGGGGATTCTGATCACTCACATTTAAAAGTGTACTACACAGAAAAACCCAACAGGAAAAATGGTGGCTGGGGCAAGAGTACCACTTCAATTTTTAGTTTTCCTTAAAAAATGTTGATATTGATTACTTTTTTTTTTTTTTTTTTTTTGAGACGTCAACTGTACCTTGGAATACATGCAGGTCTAAATACATAATGAGTTTTATTAATGTGTTTTGGAAAGGCAATACTTACAAGGATATTATAACTCCTTGTGTTTTAAGCAGGATGGTTCTTATTTTCAGGCACTGTCCCACTCAGGCACTGGCTGGCAGTGATGATCACAAACGGCTTAGGGAGATCCTCTGACCTCAACTGACCAGCCCTCAAATTGTGAAACCAATTGAGGTCTGAGCTTTTGCACATGGCCTCTCATGGCACAATGACCGACATCTAGCCATACCTCCAACCAAGGTGTCCATTTTTGGCCACCTTGAATGTTGGTGGGGTGAGGGATATAATTTTACGTTTATAATTATAGGCTTTATATGCAAATTACGAAAATATTGCACAATACTTTACGTAATAATGATCAAGTATTCATATCCAGTGCCACTCTACATGGCCCAATCTTTTGAATCACTAAGTCCTTGTTTGATGAAGGGTTAGAATTAAAACCAAAATATGTTCTGCATATGTTTCCTGTCGAGGATGGTAGGAGTCTTCTAAAGCATTTGTTTCTGCCCACACTGCCCAATAGAATATGAAACAGGCAAGAATCAGCATAATGTGTTACGATAATATAAAAATGATGGTTTAAATGGCTAAAGAAGCTTTTATTTAATATAGAGAGTTAAAAGTTCTTAGTCTGGGCACTTTTAAAATCTCTGTTCCTCTGCATATTCTGTGCAGTATTCTGAGAGCATTGTTAGAGGTTACTCAGACTTTTTAAAGATCAGTTAAAAAAGACCACAGGCATATAAACTTAAAATTCACTATATATTTTTTTTTAGTTTTGTAAATGTTTCAGAAAATGAACAGTTGAATATCATCTTACTCTTGTTTACAACAAGAGCACATTATTCCAGATATAGATCTTGTAGCATCAAGCTAACTTAATTCTGGACCCATTCAATAATTCAATGGTACTGACTTAATCAATGCAGTTACTCATCCGCAACTCTACTCTGGTCCTAATCCAGAACACATCTAGACAGCTACAATCTATCTTTTCATTGCTACACTATACCTACACTAGGTAACTTAATCCCCTCAGTACCCTTGTATATTTTAAACACATTCAGATGAAACGTGGTAACAATATATTTCATAATAGAGGAGTGCTATAAATTGCCAATTCTGCTCTCTTGTAAAATAACACAGATGGAATGCTACAAACCATCTTTTATTTAGAGGAGACATCATTATGATTCTGTAAAAATAAAATTGTTAGGAACTTTGGAAGGCAATCTTCAAACAAAAGCCTGCAATTGTCTTTGCTTTTAAAATTTTGCTTATTTCTGGATTATTAAGCCTTTTGATGTAGTTATATCTTTCAAAAACTATGAACCCTTCAACTAGTTCAACTTTAACTTTTAACAACACTGTGTCACGCACATGGACACCAAAGTCAGGTAGAACTCCAAGGGTTACCAAATCGAGGTCAAAACAAGCCGAGGTCAGGGTATCTGGAATCACACTGAGTACAAGCACTATGGAACATAGGCAACCATCAGAGGGCAAGGTCCACTGAAGGCTTTAAATAGGAAGCGGAAGGATTGAGCATGAAATTGAAATTTGGTGCCAAAATCCAGGCTGAAATGTCACTTGCGGTTGTCAGGACCCACGGTCTTCTTGTGTTTGGTATAATCTCCCATTATAAAGGCACGGAGTCAACCACTAGAGGGAGCAGAGGAACAGAAACCTCCACTGCCACCCTAGGATCCAGCTGCCGCAGGGAGGAGGAACGAGGTCTCCCTCTCCTGCGAGTCTCCCCCTTCTTCGAGAAAAGGCCTCAAAAGAGGAGCACCGCGTTTGCAGGTACGTAACACACTGTTTATTTAAACCTTTCAATCTCATCTTGGTATTTTTGGGGTTGTCACGGAAGCCTCCATGCCATGGGCTCCTGGAGGGGACTGAATGCCAGCCTCCTTACTACAGACTATGGGCCCTGGTAAAGAGTGCCATGTTATCCTTTTGTGTGTTATTAATAAAAATGTATTTTATTATTGCCTTATTACACACTAAGGTCTGGGAGATAATCTAATCAAGACAATGTGTATTCCTTATCTTAGTGGCGGCTGTATCCTTTTTTTATTGTTAATCCCTTTACTGCCCCTGTTGTCTCTGGGATGCAGATTAAGGGGACGGTTTGTATCCCAGTATCTTGTTTTATGTTAATGTGTGTTTTGCTGGATATATCCAGCTGTCTGTGTCTAAAATAAATCAGTTCTCCTCCTGTTGTACCTAAAGACTAGTCTTGCCTGGTTATTTGGGTACTGGATAGCGATATCCCTTTACTTTGCTTGGGGATATTGCCTACGCTCTTGGCAGAGAGGGACAACCTGAGGTCCCTTGTCGGTCCGTCACAACTGATTGGCAGCGGCGGGATCTGACTTCTCCAGGACTGACGCTGGGATTGCTTCCTAGTCTGAGGGGCATTCCAAACCAGGATCAATCTTCAGGAAACAGAATGGGGGTGAGCTATGCAGAGCTGATGAACCCATCTGGAGAAGAGCGGGAGGCCTGACGGCGTTTGTCTCTGTACAGGACCAAACCTCTGGTGGGGGTGATCCTCACAGTGATTTAGATTCAAGTATATGAATGGCGTGGACAAGTACTGTTTGAGCTTGAAAAACAGACTATTCCAGAGTATGTGGCAGTGGATGGGACTGCGGTCTCCACTGGAACCAGCCCAGCAGAAGAGCTGGCATCCGAGCAGGAGCGCCAGGGAGGGGATGCAGGCAGCATCACTCTCCAGCGGATGGGTGAGTACCTAGGAGATGGCGCAGCTGGCCCATCTCCCCAGCGGCAGCTCACAGATCTGGGAGCGGAAGAACCTGTCCTCGTTCCCCAACAGCAGATCCCAATTAAGGGAGCTGAGGATATCATCCTCCCACCCCAGCGGCTGACAGATGGCCTGGGAGATGGCGCAGCCGGTCTATCTCCCAGCGACAGCAGGAGCACCAGGGAGGGGATACAGGTGGCATCACTCCCCACTGGCTGAGTGAGTATCCGGGAGATGGCGCAGCCGGCCAGTCTCCCAAGCGGCAGCTCACAAGTCCGGGAGCGGAGGAACCTTTCCTCCCGCCCCAACGGCAGATCCTAATTGAGGGAGCTCAGGATATCGTCCTCCCTCCCCAGCGGCTGACAGATGGCCTGGGAGACGGCGCAGCCGGCCCATCTCCCCAGCGGCAGGAGCACCAGGGAGGGGTTGCAGGTGGCATCACTCCCCAGCGGCTAAGTGAGTCTCCCCAGCGGCAGCTCACAAGTCCGGGAGCGGAAGAACCTGTCCTTCCTACCTAGTGGCAACAGGAGCACCAGGGAGGGGACGCAGGCACCGTCACTCCTCAGCAGATGTGCAAGTGCCTGAGAACCTGTGCAACCGGCCCATCCCTCCAGCAGGATCACCAGGGAGGGCATGCAGCTGGCATTACTCCCCAGCGGCTGAGTACACTCCAAGGAGATGGGGCAGTCGGCACTTCTCTCCAGCGGCTGGTATGTTCATCGAGAGAGGCAGAGTTTGGCCGGGTGAGCACTGCACTTGTAGGGGCAATTGGGCTAGGGGACCAGTTGGGACGGGATGGACTAACTTCAGAGTCAACCCGTCTGGGGTCTCCTCCTGTGTTAGTCTCTTTGCGAAGGGGGAGAAAGGTCATGCCATTCCTTATCTTAGTGGCGGCTGTATCCTTTTGTATTGTTAATCCCTTTACTGCTCTTGTTGTCTCTGGGATGCAGATTAAGGGCGCGGTTTGTATCCCAGTATCTTGTTTTATGTTAATGTGTGTTTTGCTGGATATATCCAGCCGTCTGTGTCTAAAATAAATCAGTTCTCCTCTTGTTGTACCTAAAGACTAATCTTGCCTGGTTATTTGGGTACTGGATAGCGATATCCCTTTACTGTGCTTGGGGATATTGCCTACGGATTGCAGGGAATTATTATCCTGAAGGGAGAAGTCGCTCTTGACGGAGAGGGACAACCTGAGGTCCCTGGTCGGTCCTTCAGAGGGGTAATATGATATGTACCGTGGATTTTATGCCATTGAGTGGAAAAGAGTTCTGGTTCTTTCTAAAGGGTAGTGCCATTATTATTTTTAAAAGAATTAGTACTCAGTGCTGGGAAGCACATACAGAGAACCATCGATTGAGGGTATTACATAATGAGATAATCCAAGTGAAAGTATATAGCCCTGAAAGTAGCTAATCTGAGAAACAGTTTTACTTTACTGAGAGGATGGCAGTTAACTGGAACTAGCCTCCCAGCAGAAGTGGCGGAGGTTAATACAGTGAGGTAATTTAAACATGCACGGGTATGCATATGGCTATCCTGATTCTAAGACGAGACCAAGGACTGATTAAAGTTTGAGCGTTTACTTCGGGAATAAACGGGCAGACTAGATGGGCTGAATTGGCCATTACATTTTAGGTTTTCTATGTTTCTTTGTAAACTCTAAATAGCTTTCCCTGTGGTAAGTGTTTACTTGATTAAATTGATGATTTTTTTCTACTTTAATGTACATTATAATTTTCATACACAATACACAAGTATTGAGATTCAATGAAATTACATGTATATATACATTTAGTTCATGGTTTTCAAGGTCATTAGAACTGCTTTTTTCATTAAAATGACATTTTTGTGTTACATCAGAAAATTTTTAAATGTTTTTAGTTACATTTCTTGGAACCATGATGATTAATTTTCTCGTTTAAAGTCCTCAATCACGGGATGTTTTATACGGTAATTTTTACATAGATGTGTTGGGTCTGAGAGCTTGATAAAACAGTACTAGCATTTCTCTTAAGAAATGTCAGACATAAGGCTCAATTTCTTTCCAAATAGACAGCAATTTAGCAACTATTGGTCGCATAAAGGTCACTATTAGAGCATGGAAAACCTACTTGCATATTACATTGATGCCCAAGGGAGCCGTTTTCTACCAGTACAAGTTCTTGGAAAAACATCAGTATATTTGTAAAACATGGGGATATTTTGGGGGAACTTTTACTATAATAGGATCCATGCTAGTGTTTTACTGTATGGTTTTATTGAATCCAAAAGAAAAAGAAGGAAAATTGTGAGATACCATAATGTTTAATAAGTATGAAAGTATGTTAAATGACTGCTGTAGTATATTCTGACCCTTTGACATCCAGCTATCAAATCAATCATACCAGAGCTCTGTGTGACACAGTTTTGAGATGTTTACAAAAACGTAATTTATTAAGGTGTACAGATTTTTATAACACATCTTGAAACATTCACCATTCCTCATAATAGTTAATCGTATTTAATAGATACCTTACCAGACCTTAAACTAAGGAGCAGAGATAAAAGAAAATGACAGTTTCTCGTGATCTGTTCTTGTGCAAGCAATAGAGCTGGCAACATGCAGTGCAAATCTCAGGAGGCTCTTCTTTAAAAGGTCTGGAAGACTTAACGACGGGTACATTCATACTAAGATAATTCTGAGATTTAGACTGTGACACAAAACACACAGCTCTAAATTATCATCTACAAATATATTTCTGAGATTGGTGTTCTTACTACAAGTTCCCGGTACCCGCATATTCTTTTGCACATCTTCCTTAAGCGTTCCAGACTTTTGCTGTTATTGTTGTGTTTGGCTATAGTTGGCCTTGCAACAACAAACCTGGTTTCTCAAATACTCATATATATATAAACTTCCTTTAAATAAGTATTGTAATTCAGTGCATTTGTATCTTTTGTTTCATTGACTGTTGACATGCAGTGTTATAGTCGGTAATACATATTTTTTTTATTAAGTTACGATATGGGCGTCTAGTTACTGAACCAGGGTACCTCAAAAGCCCCTGCTGTATTTATGTATTTACTTTGCAGTCTAATTTTTAACTATGCTTAAGTGTTAACAACCAAACGTAATGATACTTCCAACTGTATTTTTGTAAATTAGAAAGACTAATAATTATTTTGATTCTTTTGTTTATTTTGATTTATTTGTTAGTAGGGTAGGAAAAAGTCTGTGTAGTTCCCTAATCCCTTTTAAGCGAATGCCAACTTTACTCCATGGGTAGTCATAACATTACTTGGAACAACAACATTTAAATTACTATGTGTACTTTTGAAATATCTTTCTTCCTAAAGGAAGGTAAAATACCGAACACGATGCACAAGATTGTGGTTCAATCACCTTTGTATCATTTCTGACTATACCACAAAATAAATATGCTTTTCTTCAGCAATTAAACAAATGAGAGAATGTATGTTTTCAGTAAATAAATCCAATATAGTCAAATATACTTTATAGTTAAAATCCACAATTGTGTAGCTCTTCTTTGCACCTTTTGCTGTTAAATATATTTCTTATAAATCTGTGCCGAAAACAGAACAACACATTCTAAACTAAAGCTTTGTATAGAGGCATATATATTTTTGGATTATGCATGTATACATTTTATAATACATGCCAGTATTTTGTTAGCCATTGCAGCTGCTACTTGACATTGCATATGGTTACTGAGTTTGGGATCACTTATTACATATTACCTTTCAAGAGCGCAACATGCGGCCATCTGTATCCAACAGGAGACTGTTGACCTCAAAGTGCCAGGTTTGACCTTGGCAATTTAACACATTTTTTATAATAGTTTAATTGTAGGCTGAAAATGTATATACAACAATTACATTCCAACTATTTTTTTTTTCCAATATCATATTTTACAATACAGAAAAAAAGGCCATTTTAAAATGCTGTTTAAAGCATTTACGAAAGTATAAGATGAAAAATGTCATAAATAATAATTTATTTTTTATTATTAGTTCAAAATATTCCGAGTAAGAGGTTTATCTAACCAGGTAAAGAGTGAAAGAAAAAGAAATATTATCCGTGAATCAAAATTAATTGGCTTTTCACTGTTACATGCTTAGTTTAAACAGTGTCAACCATATACATTGATAGTTACATGGTTTATGTTTTTGTACTTTTAGTGCAGGTCAAAATGTCAAAATACAAAATACCAACAGACAGAATGCAGATACACACACATATTCTATATAATTAAATACAGCTGTCATTGCAATTGTCTAGAAACACAAATCAGAGAAGTTCTGCTGCCACCTATTGGTGTGTCTATAAATTACAAATCAGAAAACTTACGAAGAAGCTGGGACCAACTTTTGATATTAGCCATTTTGCCCATGTGTTAATATAAAATTCATACATGCCTAATGCTATAAAGAATGTATTGTAACCATTTCAAATTTACTTCCCAATAATTAACGTTCTCTGTTTAACAAACACAAAAAAACTTAGAGCTGCAATCATAGCTAATATGCAAACTTTTTTCAAGCCATAAAAAATAAAAAAATATTTTTAGATTAATATTATAATTGTCATGAAATGTTATTTAAGAGCTAATTGCATTTTAGACACATGCACAGAACAAATAATATTTTCAACATTTTACTTGAGAATATTCTTCTGCAAACCCAAGTTTCTCGCATCTTTCTGGTCTTATTATTTTAGATTACGGCATCTTGTCCTACACTTTGTTTACCTCCTTTTGTATTTACACATTTCATGATATCTCATTTTTCTCGCTTTTCCTTCAAGTTGTACTAGGAATCCTTAGTCCTCCTGAATTTTATTCTGCAAACCATTTTAATAACCATGTGGAATTGCTCCAGAGTACCTAAATCCCTCTGACAATCAGGTAGTTAGAACTCAGCACATATTCAAGTTAAACCTGCTAAGTAATAATTACTACATTCTTTCATCATTAAAGGCTTATTTTATCGGTAAAAGGCATGCCTTCCCCTACAGGCATTTGGTATTTTCAAGATTTAAAGAGAATTGCCACCATTGAAGATTTCTGTAATGTGCCACAAGTAACTTGAATGCATCTGAATATACCCCTGTATACAATACAATGCATTATAAGATTAGCCAAAAAAAAAAAACACTCTCCTTTCTGCACACCCAAATATGAAGTACAGTAACTGAGAAATGTGAGTACACCCCTCACATTTTTGTGAATATTTTATTATATCTTCTCATGTGACAACACTTAAGGAATGACACTCTGCTACAATGTAGTGAGTGTACAGCCTGTATAACAGTGTAAATTTGCTGTCCCCTCAAAAAATAACTCAACACACATTAATGTCTAAACCGTGGAAACAAAAGTGGGTACACCCCTAAGTGGAAATGTCCAAATTGGGCCCAAAGCGTCAATATTTTGTGTGGCCACCAGTGGAGGCTCCTCCATAGGAGCACATGCGCACGTGAACCCCCAAGTGCAAAAGGGAAAAAAACTGCAAAATTCATCAAAAATCCATTTTAATCTAAATTAAATAGAAATAATAAGTGTATTATAATAAACATATATTTATTATGAAGTCTCCTGTCCCCTGATGTAGCCTGCCTGCCTATGCAAGAAAGAGCTATGAACAGGCAGCCAGTTCATAGTTTCTTCTATCGCACTGCTGCAGCGCACGTGCGATAGTAGAAAGACCCAATTTGCTCAATTGCTGCCAGAACCTTGCTTACATTACAAAGCACCAGCTGAGCCGCCCATTTGATCCCGGAGGGGAGGACCTCCCAGCCGTCAGCTCCCAACCAACACACTCACCACCCATCCTGGAGTCTCCCCGCCCTCCCCAGTGACCGGCGCGAAGTGCCATTATTCTGTGTGTTTGTGGAGAGGGAACAGCAGCAGCAACAGACAGCAGCAACTAATCTGTGTGAGCTTGAGTCAGGGAGAACATTTAGAGAGCATCTAGAGAGCGTCTGAGCCGACTCAGAGGCTGAGTAGTCACACTCAGACACTGGGGTAAGGACTTCAATTGGGTTCTGGGCTGGGATTCACTGGGGATCCTGGGGGTACTGTTCAATTGGGTTCTCTGGGCTGGGATTCACTGGGGGTCCTGGGGAAAGGACTTCAAATTGGTCCTGGGGGAACTGTTCAATTGGGTTCTCAGGCCTGGGATTCACTTTTAAATTTGCAAATAAAGAACTGACCATCACCGACCACACATTCATGTTTCTAATAAAGAACAGAAAATAAACCAGCAGCAAAACATTGTTCCTGTCCGTCAGCAATAGGAGGTTAAATTTGTCCTGGGGGAACTTTTCAATTGGGTTCTCTGAACAACCAAAAATCGTTATGTTCTTTCCAAAATTATCGACTGTATTCTGTTTTGCGGCACATTTGACTTTGAGGACATGATGAACGTGATGATTCATCAAATCCAGGTATTTTCACGGGTCTTATAAACTTCTCTGCAGAACTTGATGCATCTCTAAAAGACCATCTCACTAGTGCCACTGTTTTTAAAGAAATTCAATATGATTTGTTAGACTGTATGTTCACTGCTTGCCAGAACCACATAGAAAATTAAATTTCAAAAGCAAGTTTTGTAGCAGTGATAGTAGATGAAACAACTGATGTTTCATCTGCTTCCTAATTGGTTGTAATTTTTCAATATTTTTTATATAACGGACAACCGGTTGAGAGATTTTGGAAATTCACTAATCCCCCTGGACATGATGCAGAATCTATTGCTGGATGTATTCAAGCTACTTTAGAAAAAGTTGTAGACAACCCTGGGAAATTGATATCCCAGAGACGGTATAAACGTGGTCAGCACGTAGGTGTTCAGGATATTATTAAGCGTACCTACAGGAATGCATATTTTGTGCATTGCTACGTGCATCAGCTCAATTTGATTGTCAGCCAAGCTACCACTCAGAATCAACAGGTTTGGGTATTTTTTTTTCAAATCTAAGTGACATTATTAACTTTTTTAGTAACTCACCACAGAGGATTGCTATTCTAGGTGAAACTGTTAGAAAAAGGATACCTCATGGTTCTGCCACCAGGTGGAATTTCAAGAGTCGAACCATCAATACAGTGTTTGAATACAGGGAACAGTTAATTGAGTCGTCATCGAAACAAGGTGTAGCAATAAATCAAGCAGGGCCTCTTCTGCGAATGTTGGAAGATTCTGTATTTGTACACCATCCATATCATCTTGCCTGATATGACCTCATATGACCTAAGATAAATACTCTTCTTCGCTAAGGTACAACAACTTTTGGATTTTCACCTGTGCACTGAACATGTGTTCTCAGAAAGCATTTTAGCTATTGTTGTTTTGTTTTTGGCTAACTACATTCTGTCCATTGGAAAAGATACTGGGATGAAGGATATTGCCTTCTTCCAGGGCCACCTGATGATAGAGTTCTATAGGAACACATAGGACCATTGGGAGGCAGTAAAAAAAATAAACAGTAGAGTGGACAATAGACACGAGGGGGCAATAAAAAATATGAAGTATATGAAGAAGAGAAAGGAAGCAAATAGTACCAGAGAACAGCATACTTCCCAGGGTTGATCACCTGGGGTCCCGTAGTCCTGGAATGTGCCTGCAAGCAGAGGATTGGGCTAACTTGTGCATAGAGGTGAGACTTCTCCCAGTTAGTGTATAAAAGAGGGGGAAATCGGTGGAAAGTAGGCTGAGAATGGGAGGGACCTGGGACCTGACCTGTAATGGCCATGTGCAAACGCTGCTTCCATGCTGGAGATCGAAGATAGTAACACAAAGTCGTAGGAAAGCAACGCTTCACCCGGAGACATCAAGTAAATCTCACCAACTTCCTAGTTGTGGAGAAGTGTATTGGGGAACATAAGGACTGTGAAAACCAAGACATTGGAGGAACAGAAAAGAGGATGGTGTGGGAGCAAGTCCATAAATTTGTACTTGGAACTAGGGCTGCAACAACTAATCGATAAAATCGATAATAATCGACAATGAAATTCGTTGCCAACGAATTTCATTATCGATTAGTTGTATCGATTATTATCGATTATAAAATGAGGGTTTTTTCAGAGCAAACGCTCTGAAAAATACCCCTCATTATATAATAGTTTAGTCTGACTCACAGCAGCAGCTCCTACTTACCAGTCCCTCCCTGTAATCACTGTGACAACTGGCCCCGCCCCCTTCCTTCTCCCAGAAGGCCAGAACCACATGGCTGTGACACTCATCTAACTGTAAGTATAAAATTAATATTTGGGCTACTGAAAGTCAGGGGAGGTGGGGGTTAATTTAGGGGCAGTTATGGTTAATGGGGTGTTTAGGGTCAATTTAGGGGCAGTTATGGTTAATGGGGTGTTTAGGGGCAGCTATGGTTAATGGGGTGTTTAGGGGCAGTTATGGTTAATGGGGTGTTTAGGGTTAATTTAGGGGCAGCTATGGTTAATGGGGTGTTTAGGGTTAATTTAGGGTAGTTGTTTTGATGGGGTATTTAGAGTTAATTTAGGGGTAGTTATGGTTAATGGGGTGTTTAGGGTTAATTTAAT
This sequence comes from Spea bombifrons, assembly GCF_027358695.1. Classification (NCBI taxonomy): domain Eukaryota; kingdom Metazoa; phylum Chordata; class Amphibia; order Anura; family Pelobatidae; genus Spea; species Spea bombifrons. The sequence goes on along the minus strand of NC_071091.1, from coordinate 25,421,960 downwards.
GATGAGGACTGAGGGTTAATTTAATAAAGTTAACTTAAGGTGCAGTTAGAGATAAAGGGGGGCAGACTAAAGGGAATCTAAATCCTGGGGGCAGTGAAGATTAACCCAGTGCTTATTTATAAAAGTATGGTGTCAGTGTGCTGTGAACGGGTCTGTGACTCTATGAGGGGACTATGAGATATCTGGGGGGGGGTATAAGGCATATCTGGGGAGGACGGAGTGACATATCTGGGGGTATAAGGCATATACAGTATATAAGGCATACGTGGGGAGGGCAGTGTGGCATGTCTGGGGAGGACGGAGTGGTGTATCAGGGTGTATAAGGCATATCTGGGGCCACAGTGGCATATCTGGGGGTAGAGTGGCATATGTGGGGAGGGCAGCGTGGCATGTCTGGGAGGCAGCATGGCATGTCTGGGGAGGATGGAGTGGTGTATCAGGGGGTATAAGGCATATCAGGCACAGTGGCATATGTGGGGGTGGAGTGGTATATGTGGGAGGCAGCGTGGAGTGGTATATGTGGGAGGCAGTGTGGAGTGGCATATATGGGAGGCAGCGTGGAGTGGCATATGTGGGAGGCAGCGTGGAGTGGGAGGCAGTGTGGAGTGGCATATGTGGGAGGCAGCGTGGAGTGGCATATGTGGGAGGCAGCGTGGAGTGGCATATGTGGGAGGCAGCGTGGAGTGGCATATGTGGGAGGCAGCGTGGAGTGGTATATGTGGGAGGCCGCGTGGAGTGGTATATGTGGAGTGGTATATGTGGGAGGCAGCGTGGAGTGGTATATGTGGAGTGGTATATGTGGGAGGCAGCGTGGAATGGTATATGTGGGAGGCAGCTTGGAGTGGTATATGTGGGAGGCAGCTTGGAGTGGTATATGTGGGAGGCAGCGTGGAGTGGCATATGTGAGAGGCAGCGTCTAGTGGTATATGTGGGAGGCAGCGTGGTATATGTGGGAGGCAGCGTGGCATATGTGGGAGGCAGGGTGGAGTGGTATATGTGGGAGGCAGCGTGGCATATGTGGGAGGCAGCATGGCATATGTGGGAGGCAGCGTGGTATATGTGGGAGGCAGCGTGGCATGTCTGGGAGGCAGCGTGGCAAGCCTGGGCTCAAATGTGCATAAATTGGGGGGGCTGGTTGGGAAATAAAGACAAGAAATGCATTTTGTCAAAGTTTTTTTTTATTCTGCTGTTTGTCTTTAACATAATTTGTTTATTAAATTATTTTAAATAAATGAAAAATTTACATTCATTTTTTTTATCCGATTAATCGATTAATCGACAAAATAATCGGCCAACTAATCGATTATGAAAATAATCGTTAGTTGCAGCCCTACTTGGAACCACAATTTCTGATGGTGGCCTCAGTGGTAATACACTCATCTGTATTTATTGTATTATAATAAAAGAAAACACAATATCATATAACATGCGTTATTTTAAAAATATAATTCACCTTATAATAACTGATGTATGAAAATATTAGTACCATAGTAATGTTAAGAAACAAATTATCATGAAATCATTTAAAGCGGTTTTGCTTTCAGCTAAATCTAAAGGTCTATTGAGTAGTGTGTGCTGTGTATTTATAATTTTAAAAGGGCAAATTTTTAAAAACACTCAAAAATAAAGATATGTTTATTTTCAATTATGCAAGCTTTGACCTTACCTAAGTAAAGTATGGAATAAATAAAGTAAATGTTAACAGAACCATACTTTATTATTTAGGGAAACATAATGTATTCAAAATTATTAAGTAGGAAAGTGAATGGAGCCCACTTGTGATAATTGAACTGAATTAATTTAAACAGAAACTGAACTTGTCTTCCTTATGAAAATATATCTCATAAGGGAAGTTGTCAGTTGTGCCTTAATGTTACTGAAGCTATTGATATTTAACTAGAACAATATTTTTTAGCTAAACAGGGTAGGATAAGTGCCTTATGCTTATTTGTGATATTTATAGACCAGCTGTTATTTACATCTGCTCCTTAACCCCTTAACGACAATCCCCGTACATGTACGGGGTTGCCGTGCAACGGGTTAACGACAATGCCCGTACATGTACGGGCTGCCGTTAAATAGCTGCATCGCCGCGATCGCGGCGTTTTCGCCGCGATCGGCGGCTTTGCAGCATCCACGGAAGCCTCCCAAGTGAGGCTGACCGTGGATCCGGGGAGGGCAGCCCTCGGCAGCCCTCCCCGGAAGAAAAATGGCCGCCGCCGCACCGATCATGAAAGATCGCGGCGGCGCCCGGCTAAAACAGCTTAGGAAGCGATCTGAATCGCTTCCTAAGCATAAATGGTGTTACTGACATGCCTCGATATCGAGGCATATCAGCAACACTAGCCCCCGACCCCCGATCGCCTTGTGATTGCTCCGAAGAGCAACCACAAGTGCCATCCTGTGAATGACGTTGCCGTCATTCACAGAATGGCATCAACAATAGAAATTAGTTCATAGAGGGTCTATCCAGACCCTCTTGTGAACTCTCGAGCTCCCCCTGCAGGTTGAATGCAGGTACTGCATCCAACCATGCAAGGTCAATGGAGCCCAGCTCACTAATGAATGATTAGTAAAAAAAAAAAAAAAAAAATTAAAAAAAATTTTAAATTTTTTTTTTTAAAAAAAATAAAAATAATATGGTAACATAAAAATCTCCACTGTCACCAAAAAAAAAAAAAAAAAATTAATAAGCAAGTCCTAAAATTCTTTATCTTTATAAAAATTCCAGCATGGAAAGAGTTAAAATATTGGCATTACAAATGCCCATAGGGTGTCTCGTATTAAAAAATATTTGAGTTGATGGGGTAAATTGAATTGGCCGGGTTCAAAGGTGTCCCAAATATGGGACATGGGGGCAGTAGGATCAGATGTCTAAATGGCCAAAAAATACACACCTCACAAAGGCGGCCTTTTACCTCCCAAATAACCCAACAAACCCATGCATGTGGGGTATCACTGCGCTCAGGAGATGTTACTGAACACATATTGGGGTGTTGTTTGACAGGGACATATACCAGGAGCGATAAATTTATACCTGAAGTACAACGTGTGTGAAAAAAATACAAAAAAAATTACTACCATAAAGTTTCACAAAGGCTGGTGGTAAAATTAGTGCATGGAAAGGGTTAAATTACCAGCATGTGAAATACCTTGGGGTGTCTAGTTTTTAAAAATATATGACTTGATGGGGTAAATTGCATTGGCCGGCTTCAAAGATACCCGAAATGGCACATGGGGGGAAGAATTACCAGATTTGGAAAAAAAGGTTTTGAAATAGCAAAACGCTACCTGTACTTATTGCCCCATAACATGCAGAAAAAAGCAAAAAAACATAAAAACATTGGGTATTTCTAAACTCAGGACAAATAGTAGAATCTATTTAGCAGGTTTTTTCATTCGTTTTTGCAGATGAGTAAAAGTTTTTTGTTTAAAAAGTGAGAAAAAGTAATTTTTTAACAAAAAATCCCCATATTTTATCATTTTTTTTATAGTAAATTAGATGATATGATAAAATTAATGGTATCTAAAGAAAGCCCTGTTTGTCCTGAAAAAAACAATATATAATATGTGTGGGAGCACGATATGAGAAAGAAGAAAATCACAGCTAAACAGGAACACCGAAAAATGTTAAAATAGCCATTGTCCCACAATATACTACGAGTAAAAACCCCTATTGTCCTTAAGGGGTTAAAAGAAAAAAACATGCATTATACAATGTGTGCATTAATTACGTTACTGTGTCCAAATGTACAAGATATTGATATGGGATGCAATGAATCAAAGATCGATGTTGTTTATTGTCCACTGCAATTTCTAGAACTTATTCCAAAACAACATTTGTGGTTTTCACTTGACGACCACTTCCGTTTCCATGTCTCACAGCTCCGCTTCTGTGTCTCGCATCTTCTTGTTCTCCTCTATTCTTCTCTTTTCTCTCTCCTTTCTTCATCCACATTTCTGCGGACATGCTCTCCCAGCGAAGTTCGGCCAAAATGGCGGAGCCTCCTTTTGACGTCCTCTCTCCCAATGATTATCCAATCAAGGGAGGGTACATCACTAGAGGCTCGAAAGTTGGAAGTTGACACAATGTTATTTTTGCGCAAAATGGTGGAGCTTATGGTGACGTCTTCTCCCTGATTTTCAAATCATAGTAGAGAACATCACCAGGAGCTCCACCAGTTTGGCAGAAGTTCACATAAGGTTATTTTAGGTTGCGTGCTCATCTCAATCCCCCAATTGGAGGAGAGGATGTCACCCGAGGCTCCGCCATTTTGGTGGTCCACATGAGGTTATCTTAGGGCAAAATAGAGGAGCTTCTGGTGATGTCCTCTACCTTGAGATCTGGACAAAGTGAGAAGAGAAAAATGAGAACAACAAGAAGTTGAAAAACAAGAAGATGCAAGACACGGAAGTGGTCAGCAGAGAAGGTAGGAAGTTTGGGAGACATTCAGAGAGTGATAGAGACCGCAAACTTCAGATGCAAATTTGTAGACTTTTTGCTTTGTTTTCATGACGGTCTGGCCTCGTTTTTAGAGATCGGCAAATTCTGTAAAATTTGCAATCCGTACGAAACTAACAGGCAGTATGTGGAGCCAGGGCATTGAGTGGATGAATTTAAACATTGTTCCCATCACCCAGAAATCAGAAATTTCTTTAGAAGCTCTGCAGCCCTATATTCCTGGTTGCTGTGTCTGCAATCAACTAGCAGGGGGTTTCCACAAAGCCCTAAGCCCTCTCCTTTTTTTCCAGCAGTGCCAGCTGTCAGAAGGGAATATAAGCACTGCTTAAGTCTAACAGCCACTTACGCCGAATGCTATCACTCTTCATCCGTCAGCACAGAGCCAAAAACCTTACAACATATTAAGTTCTAATGGTCATTTAGGCTACATTTTTTAGAATGTAATAGTTAATTTAAGGGGTTAATCATGCTAAATTTTCTCTTGCTCATAATTTCAATTGAAGACATGTCTTCAGAGCAAGCAGTGAAAGGTAGTTGAAAGACAAACTGAAAAATTAAAACTTTTTCCACATATATGTAATTATATACATATACAAATATATACATACTTGGTTTTTTTTTTGCACTGTCGCCTTTTCACCTGCTGCAATATTATACAGGGCAACAAATAAGAAAGTCTGGGATGGAAACGAAGAAGCTTCTAACCTGGTGTTTACTGTAGACATAGACCCGACATGCAATTATCTTATGAGCCACTTACTGCCACTGTCTGATAGTTTTGTATCATTTATTGAACACTTCACAACAATGCCAAGTTATTATTCTAGTAAATGAATGGATCCTGGGAAACTACAGCCATCTGCTGGAAGCATCTGGCAATAGTAAGCAATATTTAAATCACCAAAGCTTATTCAGTATTCCTATTATTCTAATAGAGTGGGTGAACATAATATGCATTTAGATTTTTAATTTTACACAGCAAAGAAATGAAAAAGGACAGTTGCATGTAATTATTGTTGATTTGCCACTACACTTGGATGCTTTTTTCATTCATATAGTATACTTTGCGGCCATCAAGAAGACGGGTGCAGAATCTGCCTTTTTTGTTGATGTTGAGAACGCAATTGCCACCTGTCCAATCTAATTTGTGGCAAAAGAGTGATTTTTAAAATGAAGTCCACAACTGTAATTTGAATTATTGCAAGGCAACCCTATTTTGGTATATGTTGGCTGTACCATTCCCACTGTAGAGGGCACTATAACCATGGTATAATTTAGTTCTAGTTTCTTATAGTAACCACACAGGTCTTCCAGCATGTAGCCTTTTTGCATACCAGTTTATCATTGAGTATTTGTTGTTACTGCTCAGATGTAGAGTACACATGAGAGACGCATTCAATCATGCATTGACATGGAACAAAATACAAAGGAGCAACACCAATCCTGACATAACAGCAAAACACTAAACAGTTCAAAGGCTACTAGAAATAGGAGGAAAGTAGATGGATAAAGGATATGACAACTCCAAGGGCTGAAGGCAGCCAGAAGAATGAGGTTTCTGGATCAATCATACTCTTTCTCAACACTGTCTATGATGGAATAGTCTTTAAGAAAGAGGAGAATGAGTGTCTGATAGTAACCTCTCCATTACTTAGGATCAGGCAGTTCCTCGAAAACCACGAACTATCCTTAACACATCATGTACCCAAATACATATAACTCAGCCGAGAAGGCACAGCACTTAAATAACCTGCCTCAGTCTCATACCTTTTTAATATGTGTTATCTGCCTTTGTGAATCTATTTGACTTCTTCTCAAGTCCAGACATGGATTTCCATGCTTATTACCCTTACATGAATACAAACCGCACCTCGCTGATGAAACACAGTTTAATGGAGAATCAGGCAAATTGTTTGTTAAATATATAAAGTGGAATGGTCACATGTGAGATAAAACTCCCCACGTACAATACAACAGGAAATTAGGTATTTTTTATTTAATATTCACATTATCCACTCTTAATCGTATTATAAATTTGTAGACTAGGATTAGTTCCTAGGTCCCTAGAGTATTCTTATATTGTTCAAGTCATTTTCTTATATAGCATCCTTGCAGGCACAGAACCAGGATTTTTTTGCCAAGATAATGAATGCAAAAGCAGACGATCTGCTATAAATGGCAGTTTAAAGAAATAGCCTATTCTGTCAACTAATATTTTATGTGCTTTCTGTTACACAAATGATATACAGAGCCCATAGTGTGTTGTATTTAATAACTGTGTCCATGAAATACCTTGCCTACACCTTGGTGTTTAAAGCAATGAATAAGATCGCATCAAATTTTTGGAGTTACAAAAATAGACTACAGACACTGATGTTTTCTAATGAAAATTATTGCTTTAAAGAAGCTGAAATGAGCAATTACATTATTTTCTTAGTAAGCTACAAACTGTTATTTTGTAAGAAAGCCTTGATTTTTTCATGTATTCTGTTTTCTTCAAAAATACATTTATAATTTTTATAAATTTGTATTTATTATTATCTTTTACTTATATAGCACCAACAATTTACGCAGGGCTTAATACAATACATATATTCAAGGGGTTTGACAAGACGAGAATTGACGAAATAACACTATAAAATATCCCTCTCCATATATTCCTATGAGTAAAGTAAAAAAAAGTCACAGCAGCCCTAAAATACGTAAGTCGGTACCATGGCACCGAGGTCGCCTACACAACTGACACTGTCCAGTCCCTCACAGAACCGACCTGAACCATGCTGACCCTTGGCTATGTCTGACGCTGATTATGGTTCCAGATTCAGCTGTGCTACAGTATCCTGGTCGCTGCCATTATTCCCTGTTGTTCCGTACACAGCCTTGGTGTTCAGAGACCATTGTTTTACTCTCATTGGTCTGAGATGCACTACAGTTGGGTAGAGGCCATTCTTCTTTCATGTGCGTTAGGTGGGACAGCATATTTCACCGCGATCACTGTGTCCAGGCATTGGTGTCATGTGTTGGCCATGCAGGTGAATGGAGAGGAGAATACTCAGCTATTGGCCAGCCAGACAGTCACTACAGGTGAGTGCTAACTACCTGCTGCTCTATATAATCTCATCACACCCTCCAGTTGCCTAATGCTTTGCTCCAGCTTTGCTACAGTTTATTTCCTTTCCTCTGCCAAGAACTTTCTTGTGTCTTGTTTGCACACTGACCCCTGGCTTTTCTCACGTTATTGCTGACTTGAACCTTGGAGACCACTCTTAACAAAAAGTATCTGGCTTCTGCTGACAGGGGAGATCCCAGGCTGTTTAATGACAGGCAGATCTTCTGTGTGCCAAGAGAACACCATTGGATATACTATTACACCCTAGCAGTCATTTGGATATTTTTCTACAGGACATAATTATACATCATAAGGGCATCAAGGTGTTAAAAATGTTGGTAGGGCCAAAACCTGTACATTTAGTTAAGATGGGCAAATGTCCTTCTATAAGAGTTCAGGCAGTGGGGGAACTGATGATGTAACCGAAGAAATCTTTCAGGAAACACATAGAAGCAAAAACTTGCTTCCACAGATTGATATCTCACGCAGATGTTATTTTTCTACTGTGAAGCATTGTGGTAGCCACTCTCTCTGAAAGTACTTGGTGGATCAAAAGGTTTATTTTTAGAAACAATTATTTTGATATTAAACCCAGAGGATCCACATGTATCACTGGTTCGTGGGTCAACAGCCTAAGATATACTTGCAAAGGGAAAATGTGACCTGAGATAACCTCACAAGCCCTAAAAACCAGATTGTCGGAGGGCAGTCTGGCAAGGACTATCAGTGCTCTTTCCATATGGATCTTTTTCACAACTCTCAAGACAAGGGGCACAGGGGCAAATTTCAGAAGCATTTGCATCAAATCCAATCCTGGCTGACCCCCGTTGGCATATCAAAGTTAACACTTCCAGGTCTAAGTTTCATTCTCCAAGTGAATCCCTAGCAATTCAAGAAGTCAATCATATTCAAGACCTTTTTAATGTGAACAGCAGTTAAATTCGCTCCACTGGAATATTCAATTTGCTAAAGCACTCAGAGCGCAGCTTATTTTACCTCCCGGACTACCTCTTCTTGGGTGATCAGGCCCCACAGTGGGCTAGTTACAGGGGATATCTTTTATCTACTCAACTGGCTCATTTACACTATGGAGGCTGTCCTGACTCTGCACAACCCCCCATAGTCTGCATGAATCCAGTCTAGGGCTGCAACTAACGATTATTTTAATAATCGATTAGTTGGCCGATTATTTTTTCGATTAATCGGATAAAAAAAAAAAACAATATTTAATAATTTAATGAAATGCCCTGCACCCACCCACACTCTGCCCCATCAGTTTCCCACCCGGCAATCATGCAATCATTCATTCTCTCTCTCTCTCTCTCTCTCTCTCTCTCTCTCTCTCTCTCTCTCTCTCTCTCTCTCTCTCTCTCTCTCTCCTACCGAATCGTTCCACTTACAACGTTCAACCGCAAAACTTTATTCAAATCTTCATCGTTCACGCGCGTCACATCCGTCATTACGTAACTTCAAGCAGACGGACACTACAGAGCTCTGCAGCAGAAACGGGGGAACGCTGGCGGAGGTAAGTGAAAGGAGCCGAGCGCTCCAACGACGAATCGATCACTCGATTAATCGATAACGGAAATCGTCGACAACGATTCCCGTTATCGATTATTATCGATTTTATCGATTCGTTGTTTCAGGTCTAATCCAGTCTTTAAGGCACAGGGCAACTTTTAAGGCAGTGCAGACTGCGGGCCGACCTCTTGACTGCTTCAAGAAATATTCCTACAAGGCAAATAACAGTGTTTCCCAAAAAACAGTAGATGCTTTTGACAATTGCCACTTGCATGGTTATAGTTTACACGATGGGAGAAAAAGCGGAATCCAAGAAAGCCAATAGTCAGCTATATAGAGGTTCACAGAGTCCACGTTCAAGCCAAAGGTCAAGGTAATAAAAATACACAGAGTCTGGGTAAAGCCAATAGTCAGGGTTGGAGATAAACACAGAGTCCAGTATAGCCAGGAGTTCCAATAGATCAGTAAAGGGATAAATGATAGGCAATGTACAGGCTGAGGGATCACACGCATGACAAACCACACAGTTTGCAAAATAAGCAAGCACTGAAGTTGCTGTGTTCTGGGCTTTAATAGGGAAAGCAAGATCTTACTCTGTTTATATTTCTGTTTCTTAAGGTGTTTTTAAGGATGTCAATGATTCTGTTTACAGACTTATATTCCATAATGCATCTCTGTTGAGGTGTTCCTCATAACATCCTCGTATTCTTGTCTATACCTTTTCTGTCAGATAACATTTCAGAGGTCTCTGTAATCTCACCTTTATATTAATCTAAAAGTATGTCTTTACAATGAAGTATCTGTTTGAATGTTAAATAGAATAATTTAAAGGAGCCAGATGGTTTTCCACTTAAGATAGTGTTATGTTGAGCCTTCTTTTCATATAAAAAGTGTTAAACTTTACTCATCTGAGGATTTTGTAGATCCCATTTTTATTCACTATTGATAACCATAAACTAATTTTGTAATGAAACTCATATTTCACTTCAATGAACATAATGAGCTATTTCATCAAACTGTCCACATGACATTATTATAGAAAAATGATAAATGTATTAATGTATTCACTGGAATTCCATCACTCCATATTAAAATATAAAAATGAGGCAGAGATTCATCTAATATAGAAACTCAGACATAAGTGGGTATGTAATAGATAGATTTTTTGATTGCTGTTACATGATTTGCAAAGAATATAAAAAACTTCTAATCTGTTCCCCTGTGATTTAAAACAGAGAAAACAAATACAGGAGGGTTAATGCTGTAAAACAGGATACTATTCACCTCCGGTCTTTAATAAAATCTTGACTTTACTGCATTAGCAAAATCTTTGAATTTCATTGAAGACAAGAGTCTCATATTATGCAAGTTTAAGGCAATAATGTTACACAGGGCCCGGGGTAGTACAGGTTGCTGAACTCACGCAGCAGAGATGGATCAGCGAACTCTCGAGGTAGCAGAAACACAGATCAATAAATCCAGAAAACAGGTAAGTCCAAGGTTGGGGCAGGCGGCATAGAATCAAAGTCGAGGATATCCAAGGTCGGGGCGGGCTGAACAGGATCAAGGTGAAAAAGCAAGCCAAGGTTCAGTACACAGTAGACACGGGAACAGGAACAAGCATAAAGCGTAATAACCCAGAGCAAATCACAGTGTGACTCTTTGAACGAGCACTGCAATAATGGGACTGAAGGTTTAAATAAGAACAAGGTCGGGAAAACAATCAATCAACCAATCTAAACCGATGTCACCACGACCGACGCAAGCGACTAACGTTGTTGCGCACGTCATACCATAGACGTGCAGTGTCTGTGTGTGCTACACCCGCGAGCGTTGCGGATGTGCGACGTCAACACGCATGTTTGAGGGCGAGCGCAGCGGTGGCTCGCCTAACATTGTGCGCACGCCGTGGGCATGCCTCGGCGGCTCGCACACTGCTGTGCGACTGCCGTGGGCATGCCATACTGACGCGCACGTCACTACGCAGGCGTGCCATACACACGTCATCTTGTGGAGAGGATGTGCGCGCATCAGCGGCAGACAGGCGCAGGCCCCGGCTGACACAGTAGGTGTGACAAATAACCCAATTGTTAAGACAAGATATTAATGAAAGGTAGACTCAGATAACCCATCTGCAGCCCTAACAATATCATGTAAACTATATCCAGAAAGAAACACCTAAGAAATATAATGTATAAAATTTGGTTTTAAAAATTAAGTCATTGTCCATCTGAAGAAGGATGTAGCAATTCACTTTGTCCTTGGCAAACTATTTCAGAGCCAATGATTCCAGTTTGGAATTTGGAAGGCTTAAGGAAGTCTGTAAAGAATGTATTGGGAACCCTAAAAATCCAGATTTTTTTATTTTTTTTTTAGGGAAGCCATCCTGGAAAGGAGATTCATTTGTGGTGAAGTTGTTGGCGAATTGGAGACATCAATAAAATATCATGTAGATAAATTATCAAAAGAACACCTAGTAACAAAACCACAAGCTTCATTCATTTTATTAAGTACCAAGAAGGCGAGGAGAGTCCGAAAGAAAGACCAGTAAAGCGATACCTTTTCCCTTCCCATGCAAATTGAAGAAAAGGTTGATGAAGCAGGGGACATGGAAACTGTCAAGTACACATCCTTGAGACTGTTATAGTGACTAACTAGTCCCTTGGTAACAGAAGAGCAATGCATGCCCACCATCTTAAAACGATGAGCGGTAGAAAATCAGCCCCCTCCTTTTCCGGCAAATTTGGGAAAAACCTTATTTAATAGACATCTTTGCTTTATTTACGGATGTGAAAGTGTAAACAAATTTGCCCAATTCTTTTACAAAAGAATCTCCAAATAGGGCTCCATGAGTAAAAGGGACTGGTTCCGATTTTGACATCTCTGCAGATGGGCGGCCCAGTTTTAGGAGAATAGAGTGACTACGTTCTGTAAGGAACTAGATCAAGTAATGCATTCTGACAATTATGCAGGCATCCATCAAGTGCTTTGATGGGGGGTCCAGTTTTAGGAGAATAGAACGACTACGTTCTTTAAGGAACTAGATCAAGTAATTCATCCTGACGATTATGCAGCCATCCATCTAGTGCTTTGATAGGGTCTTTCACAGTTTTTGTGACAAACCTTAGTAGGGATGGAAGACCTGGGACATTCTGCTCTCAATTTGTTATGGGCTATGCTATCTAGATATTTGTGCAACCATAATTCAAGATATTTCATAACTTGGGTTATGGGAACCCATTCAGAGGACCTTGAGTGTCTAATATGGTGCAGATCAAATAAGGGTTCACCCAAATCATCCATAATAATATTGTTGTCCTCCAATAGATTTTGAATCAGGAACACTGACTGAAGTCTGAACCTTTAGAATCTGTAAGCGCTGGATAAAAGCACTTAAGGAGTCGCTGTCAGAAGATCAAAAAGAATCTGGCTTCATATGAATCTTTTTTGAGGGTCCAGAATGTTACTTTGAAGCACACTTGTCAATAATTCCTCAAGAAGATAAATGTTCAGTAGGGTCTTGGTCGTAGGAGGACTTGTAATCCTTAAGGGAATGTAGCATATGACTCTCCAAGTGTTATGCTTCTGTGAAGCTTTGTCTGATTTGAGTCCCTGAATAACATTATCGCCCATGATAGGGGCTCTAGGTAAGTCAGACAAAGCCCCATGAGGAGCTTGTGTAGTAACATTTGCAATAGCCAAGGATAACCATTTTGCAACAGAGTTTGACATTAATGACATAGCAGCCTGAATGGCTTTGGAAACGATCTGATAAACAGAAGCTTTCATGAGAGAAATGGGATCTCCTTATCTTTACCAGGATAGGTGACCTCAGCATCTACAAAGTGAGAAACAGAGGATTGGCTAGATTTTTGATGTTTATCCATAGTTAATTATGCAAACTAATTCTAAATGTAATAAATTATCACCAAAAATGATTAATTTAAAATGAATTGCTGAATTGTAAATAAAAATACGGTACAATATTGTAGGTAGATACATTCAATAAATAAATAATTGGATGAATAATTAATGTTTTCCAGGCAATTAAATAAAGGTAAGGGAAGGAAACACTTGGAACACAATGGAAGATGAGCAAAAGTGAGCAAAAAAAGATAAAGGTTATTCCAAAAGAACTCCTGACAGAAAACAGCTTTCAAGTAATGACCATTGCGGTCGACTAAAACGAAGACACAATGACGCATGTAAGAAATGAGGGCAGAAGAAAATGGCACCCCTCTACCTTGCATCGGGACGAACAAAAACTTTGTTGGAGCAACAATGATCCTGCCTTAACGAGATGAGGAAGCAAGCAACCAACAAAAGCTAAACACTAACAGCAAGTCAACAGAACAAACACCAGAAATCAACGGTCCAGGATGAACACAGGCGCCAGCAGGTATGCAACATAAAGTAAGAATGCTTAACATATACATGTAAATAATGTAACATTCTGTATTGTTCTTTGCTGCCATGGGAATAGTAAAGAAAATTATAGCATAATATGAGCCTCCTGTATGCAATAAAATCAAAATTTTCTACCTCTGATGTCACATAAGCCTACATCAAAGGCATGACTAAGGTATTTCATGAAAATATAATTTCTCATGAGCCCTGTGAAGACTGCATTACAATGTTACTGTCATGGCTGTTTTTTACATAGGGTCCACTCATTCCTCGAGGACCCATTCTGTAGCCGCCACCACAATTTGCGGTGTCCCAACCTGCCAGCTCTCTCCGGAGGCGAACTGGACTGCCTGGCATGGGAGGATAAAGGCTAGTTGGGGAGATCATACAAACATCTGTTTCACTACTCCCTTGCAAAGAGTGCTAGCTATGGATACTGAGCATCAGGATATGATAGTGAGAAAATGCGGACATAATTAAAAAAGGGGAGAGATAGTGAGGAGGAGACGATGAGCAAGAAGAGAGATGAGTAAAAAGGGACAAGAGAATAAATAAGGGAAGAGATGTGGAGAAATTGATGAGATAATGAGGAGGAGGATAGATGGGGACAAAGGGGAGAGATACAAAGAAAGAAGTGAGGGAGAGATAGATAATGGAGAGATAAAGAGAAAAGGGAGAGATGAGATAAAACAATTAGAGTGATCATGAGAGATGAGAAAGAAGAGAGATGGGGAGAGATAATGAGAAAAAGGATATATTGGAGAGAAATGGAGATATAAAGAGAAAGAGAGAGAGGAGATTAAAAAAATACTGTTTGAGTTAATTTATTTGCATGACTTATTTACTTTTATTTTAAAGAAATTAATGTGAAGGGACAGCGTTTCACACTTCACCTAGGCAGCACGTCTTCAACTGGCCCGGTGCCCAAATCACTTGAACACAGGCAGCACAATGTCATTGACTGGCCCTGTGCCCAAAGTAGCTGCCCACTGAGTGCACAACAACACCTGAGAGGATCATGACTTCCATTTTGGGTCACTTGTCAGATCTGCACTACTTATTTGCCATACGAAGGGTATAGTTCATAGGGCCACGGCCAACAGAACCACACATTCACCCGATTCAAAGTAACGGTCATGTCAAAAATATATTGAAATCAATATTCCATTTACTGGTCTCTCTAAACTCATCAGGACATGAGGGACAGATGAGTGAACAATCAAGCATCATTTAAAACAAAAATGAACAATGGGGAATTACGCATAGTATAGTCAGTTACATAAAATGAGACAAAAATCTCAAGAGTTGGCAGACCCTCTTTAATAGGCTACATAGTTTAATATCTCATCTTGAAAGTATTTCTATTTCAATTATAAAAAACCCTCATTACCACCATAGTTTGATTTCTGTTTGCCATTGAAACATATAATATTATGCTTTTTCCTTTCATAGCATATAATGCAATATATCTACATGTGCTAAACCTTCAGCAGATATATGATCTAGTCATTTAATCTCTTCCACTCTCAGACTACTTTCAGATACCAATTTTTACTCACCAGGACAGCACAGGTAAATTTGCACGGCTCATAAACTTACAGCATGCAACTTCAATTTGATTTACCAGTCTTTTAAATTCAAGGAAGATGTATGCATATATCCAGTGGCACTATTCATAAATATATGTTTTCGTCCTACTACTTATGCAAATATTTTTTTATAACTATAATTTTTAAGTTAGTCTAAAAGTACCTGTCTTATAACACCCCCCTCCCCCATTGAAGTAACTGCCACCACAACTTTATATACTTACATGGTAAAACTTTTAGACGGTTAGTTGCCAGTCTTCACAGGAGTGGAAGTCCCAGCAAATTCACCTCAATCTTCACAGACATTGCAAAAAACCCAAGAGTTACATTTCAGACTTTACAGGCCTCAGTTGGCATGTTAAATATTAATGTTTATGACAGTAAAATTAGAAAAAGGCTGAATAAGTATGGTTTGTTTGGAAGGGTTGCCAGTAGACAGCTTCTCCTCTCTAAAAAAGAACATGGCAGCACAGCTTACGTTCCATCTGAACAAACCATAAGGCTTCTGGAACAATGTCCTTTGGACAGACGAGACCAAAGTGGATGTCTGGCATAATGTACAGCCCACATATGGTGAAAACCAAACACAGCATATTAGCACAATTACTCTATTTGCTCGATTATAAGACGACCCCCAAAATCTGAATATTAACTTAGGAAAAAAAGAAAAAGCCTGAATATAAGACGACACTAAAGGAAAAAAGTTTTACCAGTAAATGTTAATTCATGTAAACTATTTTTTTTAATAAAAGCTATGATTGAGAAAAATATTTTTTTTGTTTTTATTTCCTTGTATTTTCCAACCTGTCCCCCAGTTACGCACATCTGCCCCCAGGCTTGCCACACCAATATGGCACTGTGGCCCATGATATGCCTTTTAGCCCTCTATATGCCACTGTGCCCCATGGTATGCCTTTTGACCCCCTATGTGCCACTCTGCCTCCAGAAATGCCTTATACCCCTATATCCCATTCTGGGGTAAAATGCATATTATGGGGCAGAGTGGCATATAGGGAGGTATAAGGCATTCCAGGAGGCAGAGTGGCATTAAGGGAGTTAAAAGGCATTGTATAGAGCACTCTGCCTCCAGAAATGCCTTATACCCTTATATGCCACTCTGGCATTTAGGGGGTTAAAAGGCATATTATGGGGTAGAGTGGCATATAGGGAGGTGAAATGCCTTAAACCTCCCTATATGCCACTCTGCCCCATAATATGCTTTTTAACCCCCTAAGTGCCAGAGTGGCATATAGGGGTATAAGGCATTCCAGAAATGCCCTATGCCCCCATTTACCACACACACACACACACACACAGTCAGGAACCACTTTCTTGCTGCCTGAACCATGGCTTTTTCATACCTGTGGCATTTAAGTCTGCTACCACTAGTGGCTGCCCTCTGGAGCACTCAGAACTCAATTACTAGGATCAGGTGTGCCTTGTTACCTGGGTTGAGCCCTAGCAATACATCCAGCTGGGCCTTGTTACCTGGATTGCCCTGCCTTTATGAACCTGCCCTGCCCTTCAGTCAGGGCCTTTGTATTGAAGTCTATGGACCTTCCTGCTGTGGCTCTGCACCTGTACTGTTCCTGGTTCCCTGCTATTGTGTCCTTCCAAGTGGACTCCCTGCTATTGTGTCCTTCCAAGTGGACTCCCTGCTATTGTGTCCTTCCAAGTGGACTCCCTGCTATTGTGTCCTTCCAAGTGGACTCCCTGCTATTGTGTCCTTCCAAGTGGACTCCCTGCTATTGTGTCCTTCCAAGTGGACTCCCTGCTATTGTGTCCTTCCAAGTGGACTCCCTGCTTTTGTGTGCTTCCAAGTGGACTCTCTGCTTTTGTGCATTTTGTACCCTTCCAAGCGGGCTCCCTGCCAAAAGACTTATTACCTGTATTTATTTTGCCATACGTCCGGTTACTTGCTTAGACTATATTACCCTTATTTGCTGGTCCTGTTATATACATAATATCTACTCTCTCTCTCTCTCTCTCTCTATTTGAGGTCTGATTAGAAGACGACCCCGATTAGAAGACGAGGGGTATTTTTCAGAGCATTTGCTCTGAAAAAACCTCGTCTTATAATCGAGCAAATACAGTACCTCACACAAACGTGCAGACGTCCACCGGGTGCCTCCACTTGACACCAGGGAGTCTGAAGCACAGGGAACAAGTCAATGGATGCATTGATAAGTCAGAGACTGAAACTAGACACCCCATGGGCATTTAACATGCCAGTATTTTTTTATTTTATAAGTGTTTTATTAGTCTATAAGACGACCTCGAATATAAGATGAGGGGTATTTTTCAGAGCATTTGGCACCCCCATTAACATCTGCAGGGATTTACAGTGAAGTACAGTACAGCACCTCTAGGGTCTCTGACGGCCCATTACAGCTGATAAAGGTGATGAAATGTGTGAAACGTTGGGTGGTATGCAAAAACTGGGTACATACTTGATGTAAGATGAACATTCGTCAGATTGCAAACTTTTTGGCAAACCCAAAATGTAATTTAGCATAGCCCTTTAATAAAAGGCGAGTGAAATAGCTGCCATACACTATCTGCACCAATGTCTGCGTTTCAAAGTCACCGGTGTCTGTGAAGCAATTACTTAAATATGCGTCCCAACCAAAAATATCGCTACCTACTCCGTCTACTGTAAACAATAATGTCTTTCTCCAACGTAGCTGAAAATATGCAACTAATAAAGGATTTGGGGCCTTAACGGTGCTGTTCCCAATAACACAGACTAACCGCATCTATAAACCCAACGACCTCTACTCTCTGCTCCTAAAACCTCCGAGTCCCTCGAGAAACATGGAAGAAACCGACTTCCGCCCTCACTTGAACTCAGCACAACGATACGCCAATTAGAAGACGTCATCCGTGCGTCCTAGTCACGCGACATGCTAATCCTGGCCAATCAAATGTTGCGGCGCCAGATGTTTGAATTGTGCGTTGTGAACGTTTGTTTCCTTCGACTGTTAATGTGGTTTTTACGTGTTTAGCGGATCGGATACGGTTACGCATAAGGTAAGCGGTTCTGGCATTATCTTGCTAGGCAGCAACTGAACGAGATGGGCTTGGTGCATGAGTTTCCAAACGTTGGTGTTGGGGCATGACCATAGCGGGACTTATCGTGTTGTTTTTACCCTTATACGCCGTGGAACTGGAATGTTCAAAAACAATAACCACATCATGGAAATGGGTGCATTATCAGCTCTGCAGTAATGTAGGAATAGTTGTTACAAACAGTCTGATAGTTTCCATGGTAACTGCTCGAGGTCAGGTACTTGCTCCAGAATTGCTGTTTATGGATGTGCCCCAGTTGGTAATACATATTGTTTGAGGGTAAAATACATTTAAATGGACACTCCAGCCATCGTACGCACATTATTTGATAGCTGACTGGTCCCCTTCAGTTTTCATGATGCCCCCTTGCAAATGTATACAGAATACCCTCATTCCTCTAGATTGTAAACTCGTTTGAGCAGGGCCCTCCTCACCTGTTAGCTCTGTAAGTCAGATTGTTATGTTACATACTACTTATGTCTTGTCCACCCAGTGTACAGCGCTATGGAATTTGATGGCGCTATATAAACAACAAAAAATATTTGCCCCTTTCCCAAGCTATTTACTGTGCAGGAGTTGTTAGCCCAAAGCATTTCCTGATGCCTGATATACTTACTGCCAGTGGAAGTAGCGCTCCTGCTACCAATTGACAGCTAGAAGCTGTCATTCAAAAGATCAGAGCATAGAGGTAGGCACTCATTTGCAGTGCGGGATCTGCAGCTTCTCCTTATAGTATTTTTTTGTTAAGAAATGAACGCATAGGAAGTTACAAAGTACCTTCGTATGCGTTTGTTGTTCAGGGGCGTCCCTGGAACACTGCTGTGTCCCTTAACTGTAGGTTGCATTTTGGTTTCTAACCAAGTCCTCAAGGTACACTAACAAGGTAGGGTTTAGTCATTAAATATAGACCATCAAGTACCGTGTTGGGAACCACTGCTCTAGAGTCATCTTCTGGAAATTAGGATTATTTGAATACAGTGCTTTTTAAGATTAGGTGACCTTGAGATGGTTATGATGTCATGTCAAATATGGAGAAAAGGGGTGCAAGCGTTATGAGAATTGTTAAGTGTGCACTACCCGATAGCTTACAAAAAAAACAATAAAGCTGTTTTTTTCCCCTGTATAAGTAAAACAATTATTTTTTTTCACTATTTTGTATTCTCCATGGTCACTTCCTGACTTCATGTTATGTAAATTAACATTTATGGGACACACCGGTGACCCAGGCAGCTTCCGGAACAAAGTTCAAATATAAAAATACTTTGTATAAGCTTTAACATCCATGAATTAGCCATGCAAAATCTCCATAGGGGAAAGTAGCAGCAGAATTCCTCCTCAGCGGCCTTGATCCCTTGCTAAGCCAGTGCTGACTGGCAGTGAGTATGTCATATAGAAGAAAATGTGTTTTCGAAATGTGATGAACACATCTCCGAGCCAAAACGCAAGGAAAGCAGAATCCCTCCGCGGATCTGCAAGAGGGACGCTCCAATAAGTTAGAGGTCCACTCGGGTATCATGCGTGAAAATAGGGTCAAAGTGAGGGTGCGCAAGAAAAGTAGAAACAAAGCACTTATCTACAATTTCAAATCTTGGTTATCACCATCATAGTGCAGTATATCAAGTGTCGCTTGGATGTAATCTCCCTATGGAAAAAGTGTAGGGCCTGTTACATCTAGGCTCAAAGATATCAGATGCATGTGAAGGTGTTGGCACTGTAATAACATTTTGCGGAGGAATAACCATGTTGATCTTGACAACAGAATGTTCAGCTGCTCTTGTATACTAAGAGGTGTTATTTAATGCATGTGTAGTGCTTATTCTATAAACACTATTGCACAGGGTTTTTTAACGTACTGGCTTACAAGATGCAGGCGCTGGGAAAGGTGACAGATTTTCCTCTCTGTGTGTTTTTGGAATCTTGTTTTATATTGTCTTTTTTTTGCTGTTATAGGTGTACAGAGCCTTTAAAGAATGGCAAGAGAAAGGTGTCTGAAAAAGGCCTTCCAGGACAGCCTGGAAGATATAAAGGAGCGCATGAAAGAGAAGAGAACAAAAAGATTGGCAAAAGTGGCCACAGTCAACAAGACCTTATCTACAAAAGTCAAGATGCTAAGTAAGATTTTTTTTTTTTACACTTTTTTTTTTAATTATTATTATAAGTGTTCTGGAGTCATGGATCTAATACATATTATTTACCTTAGGTAACAGCTCTGTGGCAATAAAAAGTTTTCAAGCCAACAACAAAGCATTGGCCCTGGCCCTGGAAGCAGAAAAAGCTAAAACTAGACAAGCTCAGGATCTCATTTTACATTTAAAGAGAGAGCACCAGAAACTGATGTTTGAGATATTCCTGTTAAGGAGGAAGCTCAGCTTGCAGCACGGAAGAGATTCTGCAGACGTAAGTTTTGATCATGATTCTATTAAGAATAATAAAATACGTTAACTGTGACACATCTCGATTTTTTACTCGACTCCCTGGAAAATGGACTTCATGTGGGACAGACAGCTAATTAAAGCTGCATTGATTAAGCAATTACTAAAAGCAAGTCTTTAGCGTAACTGACTTTTGTTTGAGTTAAAGCCTCATATTATAGAAAGAGAAAAGTTATCGAAACCCCTTCTGTCTGTCTCCCAATAACAAAGCGTGTAAAAACTCTTGCACATTTTGATAAAAAATGTACAGTGTAGCTTATATATGAATGGTGATTCTAGTGCAATGTTTGAAGCCAATGGAATAGTCAAGTCACCAGGAGATCTAATTGATATCAGGACTGGCTTTTGTATGTTACATGTGTTGGGTGATGATAGCCAAGTCCTTTTAGAATGACGGCGGTGAACCCTATCTAAAATTGTCTTTTTTTCCCAAAGCATTTCATGTGACTATTTATTTATTTATTTTTTTGAAACATTGTCACAGATAACAGAATATATAAACTTTTTGTCATCAGTCTGGTTCACACAAGCTTTGTGGCGATCTGCTTATTTGCCACTATGAATTGTGTATGTCTGTACATAATGTTTTTATTTTTTTTTTTAGGCCAAGCTTGCATCTTTGAAAGACATAATTGCCAAAGTTACTCACAATTTACTAGAGACCGCAAACCTTCTTGGACCTGCACAGGCTTTGTGTTCTGATTATGTGCGTATTTCGAAAGGAATTTAGAGACACATTTTTGTACAATAGATACATTTTCTACTAACAACATTTCTATAATGTCTCATGGTGCCATAATAACTTATAAGAGCAAATTGACACTAATGTTGGTTTATGTGGGGGGAGGGTGTTATTGGTTTGAAGCAGCTCTGTTCCGTTTATTTTTCCCTGTAGTAATATAAAATGTTTTTGTATTGTTTTAGAACACGGGTTCATCCACTGTGCAAACAAAACATTCAGGAACTAGCAGCCAAATGTAAGTGTTCTTTGTTTTTTCTTTTCACAGCTTAACACATAAATATTATCTATTGATGTTGTGTTATAAATATACACAGATCACCCATAACATTATGACCTCTGACAGGTGAAGGGAATAACACTGATAATCTTGTTGTCATGGCACCTGTCAGTGGGTGGGATATATTGGGCAGCAATGGAACATTTTGTCCTCAAAGTGTTGGAAGCAGGGAAAATGACAAGCGAAAGGATCTGAGAGTGACTTTGACAAGGACCAAATTGTGATGGCTAGATGATTGGGTCAGAGCGTCTCCAAAACTGCAGCTCAAAAGTGGTCCGAGGAAGGAAAAGTGGCGAACTGGCGATAGGGTCATGGGCGGCAAAGGCTCATTGATGCATGTGCGGGGTGAAAGCTGGCCCTTATGGCCAAATCAAACAAACAAGTTAATACTGGTTCTGTCAGAACACACAGTGCATTGCATATGGGGTTTGCGTAGCCGCAGACCAGACAGGGTGCCCATGGTGACCCCCAGTCCACTGCCGAAAGCACCTACAATGAGCACATGAGCATAAGAACCGGACCACGGTGGGAAGAGAAAACGGTGGCCCGTTTACAACGCGTGGATGGCCGGGTATTTGTACATGGGAAGGAGTGTGATGCTTTGGGTCCTGCCATTCATATGGATGTTGCTATGACATGTACCACTTACCTAAGCATTGTTGCAAACCTTGTAACCCTTTCATGGACACTGCATTCCATGATAACATTGGCCTCTTTCAGCTCGATAATGCACCCCCCCCACAAAGCAAAAACACGTTTAATGTGTTGACTAGGCCTCCAAATTCCCCAGATCTCAATCTAATTTAGCATCTGAGGGATGTGCTAGACAAACTTATCCGATTCATGGAGACCCCACCTCTCAACTTGGAGAACTGCTGCTAACAACTAAGTGCCAGATACCACAGCACACTTTCAGAGGTCTAGTGGCGTCCATGCATCGACGAGTCAGGGCTGTTTTAGCCGCAAAAGGGGGACCTGCACAATATTAGGCAGGTGGTCATCATCTCATGGCTGCTTTGTGTGTGTGTGTGTGTGTATATATATATATATATGTATATATATATGTATATATATATATGTATATATATATGTATATATATATGTATATATATGTATATATATATATGTATATATATATGTATATATATATATATATATATATATATATATATATATATATATATATATATAATGTGTGTGTATACATTCCATACACAGTACTGTGCAAAAGTTTGACGTTTAACAAAGTTCCAAGTGAGTTAACAGAAGGAAAAACTAAAACAATTGTTTCTAGGTACCCCTTTCAGGAAGTCAGGAATTTTATACCATACAGGTGCTAATAATCATTAGTTTTAATATGTAGGTTAAAACAACCATTAGCTGAAACAGAAAAATAATTTTTAGACCTGCTAGGGAACAGGTGATTTTGAACTGTATATGTGTGTGTATATTTAGTTGATGTTCTTTTTGTTTTCAAACTATTAACTATAGTAACCATTGGTATCAATACAGGGGACTACCGCAACGTGTTCCTGCTTCTGAGGCAAGTACGACTTCTAGAATGCCGACTGACCCATGTACTGAAAACATAAACTACCATGACAATGTTTCTGAAACTTCTGGGAAGACAACTTGTATTACCAAAGGTTAGTTTGTTTTGATCCCTTTAAAAATATGGACATATTAATATGAGGTTTTTGGATGTCGAGAACCTCACATAATGTTTGTTTATCCTACTTGACTGAGCCAAGGGTATTATGTCATAGCAAGGAATAATGCTGCAAAGTGAACTTTCTGTTTATTCCCTTCTTTCATCAGAATGGAGATCCAGTACACATGAAGAAGTAGGAAAGCAGGTCCCAGAGGACAAGGTTGAAAGCGTGAATTTGCATAGAAACGTGTCTACCAGACGGCGCCCTTCTAACTTGAGTGTGTGGAGAGAAGAGCATGTTTTTGTAGAGCCACTAGAAGATGTCCGTTTAAATACAGGGTGCAGTCTCCCTGAACAAGAAATAAATGCCTCTATGGATGAATGTTTTTTAAAAAGTGATGAAGGAATAGACAAAGCTGATCAGATTCCAAGTCCAGCTAAAGAAGAGTTTATTCCGGATTCAAAAATAGCAAGTTCAACTCCAGAGCCAAAGACAAAACAATTAACTATCAAGAATAAAGATGAGGCTCGCACTGGCAGAGACAGAGTTCGAAAAGGCAAAGCCGAAAGGACCTGTAGTGTCCCGTTAAAAAAGCCGTGGGAAAATTCCAAACCCAGAGCCAGATCAAAGAGTAGAGAACGGGGTGCAAGTAAGAAAGGCGCTTGCAATGAAAAAATGAATGCGTCACTAAATTCTGGCGATGCCTACGACTTTGTCTTTGAAGAAAGTGTACATGTCACCCCATTCCGGCAAAATATACAAGAGGAGGAAAAAGACCCAGCTGAGAGCAGGTCCAAAAGCAGCAGTGATGATGAGATGGAAGACAGCTTGTATGTGCCATTCAAAGAGAACTCAAAAAACAAAACTCGGGAGCAAAGTAGTGTTTCAGTTCCTCCAAGACCTAGATCAAAACGAAATGCAACTGTGACACATCTGCACAAAGAAACTAAGATAGACCTACAGACAGAACAAGGTTTGCATTTTTTAACAATATTCTTATTTAGTTTGAAGAGAGTATTTTAATATTAAATTTGCATGCATTTGCAAATGGCTTATTTAGAAAACAAATATTACATGGTCCCGCTTCAATGCAAATGTACTTTTTTTTTATTTTTTTTTATTGTGAATTCCAATAATAAGCCCAGGCTGAACACTTGCTTGCATGCGTTTTTTATATTTAGTGAAAGGCAAAAAATGAAAAAATCCATACAGTAATGGTGGTCTTATAACTTTCCATGTTGTAACACTTTTATTTTGTTTTAGCCAACATAAAGAAGAATCCAAAAAAAGGTTTGAAAGTTAAGCCAGAGGATTCTTTGGAGAGCCAAACTAATGAAGTTTCGGAGACCGCTGAAACTCAACTAGAAAACCCATTAGTAACTTGTGTGGATCAGCATATCGGAAACAGTGGCTGCCTTCAGCTTAATGTTTCTAAAGAAGAACAGGATATTAACACAAACAATTGCTCGAGCAGGATTATTGGTAAACAAAATTTATTTTGTCATTTTGATTCCCGCATTCATCTGGGACTAGCTAGCTTCGTTAAGTCACTCATTCTAAATACAAATGTAGACTATATTCCTTTCCCTGATTATTTTTGTGAGCAACATGTCTGCTCGTAAATTCTGTTGATAGAGGTAGCTTTGAGTGGGCAAGAGTGAAGAGCTGGGTGGTAGGGTGCTTTTCGAAAATCCTGCCCAGAATGCATAAATTCTCGGATTTACCTCTGATTTTTCATATGGATGCCTTTTGACAGTTGTACCTTTTTTATTCTCTGGTTTATCATTTACTTTGTATATTTAAAATGTCCCTACGTGTCCCATGTATGCTTAACATCTGCATTACGTTTGCCAGATGAACCCACTGCGGCTCCTCCAACTCCTCGCTTCAGCCTGTCTGATGTCACGAACTTGTCGGGTAGTGCAGATGCTAAAAAGCGTTCCTGCCCACTTTTCACTGAAGACGGGAAGAAACCTGGAACACCCATGCGAAAACGGCGTTGTACAGTAACAATGAATTATGCCGAGCCAAAGCTGAATGCGTGAGTACAGCAGCAGATTAGTTCACATTATTCTGCCTTGTTTGAACAAGTGGTTTTAATCTCACTTTTTTTGTTTATTTTGTTTGTACAGGAAACTAAGAAGAGGGGATCCTTTCACAGATACAGAGTTTTTAAATTCTCCTATTTATAAACAAAAGGATGCACGGAAATCACTTACAAAAAATAGATCTTTGTCACGATACAATGAAGCCTTTGTTGGCTGCAGCAGATGACAAGGTGATATATTGACTGGTAAGAAGCAACCGCACGTTCACAGACATCAGACTGCATTATGGGAAATTACTATGTAATCATGGGTAATGGACTGCAAGCTCCTTGGCCAGGGTTGTCCGACAGATGGGCTAACCAACAGCATATAGGTTTTGCAGGGTTTGAGAAATGGATCCAATTAAACCAATGCCTGTGTGTGATATACCATCATTGGAGTTTCCTCTAAACAGTTAAAATGGTCATTATCAGACTCGGGGCCATGGAAATTATTCTACATGTGTTTTGTGAATAGTT
This sequence comes from Spea bombifrons, assembly GCF_027358695.1. NCBI lineage: Eukaryota > Metazoa > Chordata > Amphibia > Anura > Pelobatidae > Spea > Spea bombifrons. Next base: position 25,396,134 of record NC_071091.1, on the reverse strand, counting down.
TTTTTTTTCTTTTTAGAAATGTATTTAAATATGGTTTTGTAAACTATAAATGTAATAAAATGTAAATGTCTAGTATTTTGCTATGAGGTATGTTTTTGTCGTCTTCAAAATCTTTGTCATACTTTGTTTTCAAAATGGAACTCCCTTTGCCTTGAGCAGAAGTTTTATATAAGTGACTCAGTGGTTCGTTACCGTAAATTAACAAGCTTTTTCCTGTATGACATCTTAATAAAATTTGAAGCTTATTTTTATGGAACATTCAACACTTCCTGTGAGGAAAAAATGGACACACAAGTTCTTCAAATCAAAATGCTTGACGATATCTTTCCCCATTTTAATTACTTAATCATAAATTATAACCCTATGCTGAGAACTCTCTACCCAATGCCACATGTTCCCTTTATAAAATAAATAAAAATGGGGCATATAAGGATAAATACCATGGCAACTGATGGGATGTTGCTGCTTATTTAGAAATGCAGACTGATAAAACTTTTTGTGTGCCTTAATTTTCAAAGCTGTGCGTAAGAAGAGTCCAATTACTATCCTTGTGTTGGTTCACGAACTAAATTCTGCTGTACCAATTATATTCACACGTTACAAAACACAGAAGAGGAAGCAAATAAACACTTCCAGTCACTATTAAAGTAACAGTACAATCCAATAGTACAATATGCTTAGGAAAATGCGGGTGACCTTTTGATGACTGATTTGTGTGGAGCATATTCCGTTTGTTTTGTATAAATATGTATATCTTTATGCAACTTCTCGTGAACTTTGTAAGTCCTTGGGTAAATCTGTAGTACAGAATAATGGTGTAAATTGCAGTTCAGCTTTTTTTAATAAATGTGACTTTTTAAAATGATTTTGGTACATTTTTTAATGAATGTGTTGGCCTTTTTTTTTTTTTTTTTTTTTTTTTTTTTAATAGAAACTTACCCACACAATTTTTGAACTCAATGCATATTAAATGTGACCAGTTAAAGGGAAACACAGTTTAATTTCTCATTAACAAAGGTTATGGTGGGTAAAGGTGATGGGAAAACCCTTCCACTTAAAATAAGGGGGTAGTAGAAGCATAATTAAAACACTCATCTACAGACAGCAGACAAGCTATAAGGCTTGTTTTTCCCCCCCTCAGAAATCCCATGGTGCTGCCACAACCACAAGGGATTCTGGGTAAGCGCATGCAAATAAGGTCAACAATTATCTCATTGACATAGTTTGTCAGTAGGGTAAGTAGTCAGTACTTTTAACTAGAAATTGAAGAGCTGGAAAACCATTCTAGTTCTTATATATCTTTATTACCGACTTTTTTCATGTGTGAACAGCCTCCAGTAATCCCACATGCCGGTGGTTCCGCTTGTCTGGCAGTTTCTGGATTTACTAAGTAAAATTCCTCTTTCCCAGTTCACCATGTCTTATCTGACATTATTAAATAGGAATAGAATCATCCAGAGAAGTCTATCTACACTCACTGGCCACTTTATTAGGTACACCTCTTCATCTGCCACTTAGAATCTACCAAGCACTGCTACACCGCAAAAGAACTGTTGCCCACTGGATTACTCAGGCTATTAGAATTGCTTATTTATCTGTGGACGGGACACCGCTCATGGGGCTTAGGGGCCCCACTTGGACTATGGCTACATCTTAACAATAGATACATTTAGCTTGACCCAGATGTAGGGCAGCAACATGAAAGAATCTTCGTACATTCGCCAAGCATTATCGTTTGGAGGACTTGGCAATGAACTCTCGTTGGGTAGAAGGGTACTAAGGTCAGCCCCAACTAAGTTTTTTTTTTTTTGATGCCTAAGTGTTTTTTTCCTCACTCCTTTTCTATTGTATATTTCACGTGATGTGCCACCAAGGTTTGCAGGGAAAAGAGAACTCTCGGTAAGTAGAAGCGTTATTTTATTCCCTCCCAATCAATTTTCTTTCTTTTTCATATACTTTGTTGGCTTTGTCATTACACTGAGGGGCCAGTTGTTAGGAGCTGGTGTATTGATTACCTCAGGGCTCGACAAATCCCAGGTCTTCATGGCGACTGATAATTTTGTCCTGGCGCCTAGGTGTTTGTGAGCCAAACCAGTGGCCGAAACGCATCTTCGGCAAAATGCCGAAATAAAAAAAAAAAAAAACGGCCGAAAATAAACTGTGTTGCTCTTAATGTGCGAGCAGTGTCTCTTGTGCTGGCCACAGGAATCAGGAAACCAGAGGAGTCACGTGACTGCTCCGTTCCTCCTCTCAGTGGGCGGGACAAGAGATGTTTGTGCAGAGAGACAGAGATAGAAGCAGCAGGGCCCCTATGGAAGTCTGCGTGTGAGAGATCTGCAGTGCAGGTAAGGGGGTGAAGCAGGGTGTATGAATGAGTGTGTGTGACAGCATGGTTGTGTAAGTGGGGGAGGAGCATGGCACATGGGGCTCTAAGCGATGTGCAGCATCAATACAAAAGGGGGGGGGGCAGCAAGCCAGGTTTCAGCATGTACTCCTATCATGCCAAGTCAGCCAGTACATGCTGGAACCTGGGTATGTCTGGGCAGGACTGTGATTGGTGTTAACAATCAATAACTCGAGATTGAGTGCTGGGCAAAGTGAGGGCTGGGGCAAAAAAAAGAGCTAGATCTCTCTAGTGCTGCTGCAGGATACTCAAGGAAATTAAATTCACAGATAAGAATTGAATGTTATATATCAGCCTACTGAATATTCAAACGTATAGACTATAAGCGCTACAGGGAAGGAGCCTTCTTTTCCAATGTATTCATACCTTTTGTACCTCTATTAAAATGTCTACACAACTGTAGTTCTGACTGCACTTACGGTACCCTTTTATTACTGTATACTGCATGTAAACTATAATAAAAATATGCATACAAAAGGACACATTGCCAAAATACCTTTATATAATTTAAAACTATTCTTAGCCAATACAGCATTTTAAATGTACAAAGGTATATTATTCAGCTATATAAAGCATTTGCAAAACCACACATTCTACTCCAGCATTATTGCACGACATCTCTAAGAAAATATCACTTTCTGTAAAATTATAAAATATACAAATACAATCAATATTGAAATGGGACAATCTTGTTTTACAGTGTAGCTACTCAAAACATGAATACATTAAGGGGCACATAACATATAATACAAATTTGTATCCAAAAATATTATTCATAGCAGATTGCATATTGGGATTGATCAACAGAAGTAACAGGTGTTATAAAAAAATATCAATGCAAAATGTGGACGCAAAATGAACTGAAGAGTCGCCTTGATTCTGTTTCCTTTGGAATAAAAAAGGAGTACATCTAGAAACATCTTATAGTGTAAGAAAACTCAGTTTGGTTAAACTGAATGTCAGTAAGTAGAAGAGAAATTGTCACATTCCAGATTATTCCAGTTATGCTTTTAACTCCTAAACGCAGATTACTAAACATAATTTCGTAATTTTTGTTGTGACGTACGTTGGAGTGTCCGTCTTTCCACCAGATCAGGTTTTAAACTGATGTCTCGCTGTAAATTATTTGGAATGACCGCTTTATGGAGCAAATGCATGATAGCACTAGAGGCTCATCACAGTCACAATACAAAATCCAAGTTTGTGAATCGGGTTGTTGGGGATTTCAATGTTATTATCATTACATTATAATAGGGGACAGTAAAAATATTTAACAAAGACCATTTAAAGATGACAATAACATTAACATATGTTAAAACGTGCTGGTAGAGAAGGAGTAGAGAGCCCTGCTCTTGCACTGCTTCCAATCTATCAATGAGAGCTCATCAGAAAAAAAGAAATATGCACGAAACGTCCTAGATATGCCCTGGGTGATGCTAGGAAATACACATTTTAACATACACATGTTAAACTAAGACAGGTTCACTCTCCAAACTGACAGATTTCCTTTCAGCAAAAAAAAATTGATTAACATTTTTTGGAAAATGTAACTTCTCCCTTAATCAATCCAAGCAAAATGGCAAGAATATCTGTCTCCTTAATCATTTACAAAGTATGGTGTCCACACTTTTATCCAGGACACATGTTGCCTGCAATATGAGAGATATATAAAATCACAGAAGGCAATTATTTAGTTATAAATCCCACATTCTGCAATCTTAATAATGTGTGATTATGAGGGAGGGACTTAAAACGATATTTTCTGAGAACTATGTTGTGAACTGCTATTCTACTATAAAACAATCTGCTGAGACAAACGACAATTAAATTAAATTTAGTCCAACAGTCGTGAACAACAAATATATCTACAATGCTGTGTGGGACTTTAGCCATTTTGACAAGATTACAAACCAACTTTTTTTTTCCTGTCTACAGGCTATATTTGTTTGACCCAACTTTGTGCAATCCAAAAAAAATAAGAATTACTAGTAGGTAATGAATAGGTAGCATTCTGTTAGATATAAAACTTTGGACATTATTATACTTTGGTCCAGGGGAAGGGGTCTGCTTCCTTTAGTATTCATTCTAGGAAAACCCATTCTTTCCATTCCTGAATGACAAAGCCCGTATATGTACGGGCTCAAAATGCATTGTTTTCAATGGGTTTAGGGACCGCCCATTGTCCTTAAGGGGTTAATATCAAAATCGAAATTAAACTGCAACATGTCTCTATTGATGCTTTAAATAGTTTGTTTAAAGTGTTGTACAATTTATATCAGGGATGTTCAGTTGCAGGACAACCAGTATTTAGAGGGTACTACAAACTCAAGAAAAGGTACACATTTTAATTGAAATAGCAGTTGATCCATTGATTTACCTGACTATCCCCTTTCTGTACAAGCTGGAAACCAAATAAACATTGTCCTTTTTTTTTTGCTTTAGTAATCAACATATGTACATGGATTTTGACTATGGGAAATTATAACACTACATATAAAATTGAAGCCTTGATTACACATAAATATGTTTGTATACTAAACTGTCACAATCCATTGGTAATTTTTTTTTTTTAAATGGACCGTATCACAGTGTATAAATCTATGAAAAGTACTTCAAACTTATTTTTTTTTTGTTTGATATAATACTTTAATCTTTGAAGTATAAAGCTAAATTGAAGAAACATAAAACATTATAGCTTGGAAAATTGACCTTAAGTCGTTTTTATATTAAATCTCTATTTAAATAGAAATATACAGTATACTAAACTCTTATGCTTAATAAAATAATAACAAAACATATTTTAGCTTTTCTGGTATGGTAACAGTACTAATACCATGGGCAGTGTATATTTAAACTATCCATTAAAATGTCATGTTAATAGGCAGATATCTCTAAGACAAGCATTAGTGTCTTTGTATTTATGTTAATATCCGATTACGATTTAACTTATGTCCGGCATAAGCAAAACTATAATCTAGCTTTTTGCCCCGTGTTATAATGTTAGTGGTTTACACTCTGTGTTTTTTACACTATTATACAAAATATGTTCTTCAAAATATATACAACTTCTTATCCAAATGTCATGTGGTGTAATATCTACAGATTTCAAAGCACCATTTGCTATAAAATATAAAAATAAAAACACAGATCAACAACCAAGATGATGATTTGCAGGTTTCTAAAAAAAATGAATGCTGGGTTACAGATGAAGTGCAAATAGTAGGCAAGCCAGTGATATGAGGCACCTTGAATTTCTGCTTATTTATCAATGAGTCCAGCCTCCTTAATTTTCGTATAGAAAAACTTCTCAAGAATGTTTGCACATTTAAAATATTCACTTTCGGGAGGGTTGTATTCCCTGCAGTTTGTAAAAATCCTCTGTAGATCCGCCATGAACAGTTTCTTTGTTACGTAATACCTGTTCTTCACTCTTTCACTCATGGTTTTCAGATCTGTATAACAAAAAGCAAACATCAAAAAGATGAAGAACGTAGTTGTGGCAACCTGAATCGTACATTAATAGATATGGATATACTAAAACTAGAGTATTTCTCATGTAAGGATACAAATGTATCCGCAATCCTCTCTACATTGCCTTTGACCTTTTTGTAAAGTTAATTTGTGTGGTCAATATTTGTAGCATTTAGAGGAAGGCTATACAATAATTATCTGTATTACTCTAGCTCAACAGTGAAGACAAATTTGTCATAGCACATTTCCGTAACAATATACTCAAAAAAAGTATTTTTAAATTAAAGAATTTGTACAAAAGCAGCATTGAGGACAACTGCTAAGAACATGTTTTTCATGCTATTTTCATGCTATTCGTCTATGAAATAAATACAATATTACCGTATTTGCTCGATTATAAGACGACCCTGATTATAAGACGACCCCCCAAAATCTGAATATTAACTTAGGAAAAAAAGAAAAAGCCTGAATATAAGACGACCCTAAAGGAAAAAAGTTTTACCAGTAAATGTTAATTCATGTAAACTATTTTTTTTAATAAAAGCTATGATTGAGAAAAATATATTTTTTTTGTTTTTATTTCTTGTATTTTCCAACCTGTCCCCCAGTTACGCACATCTGCCCCCAGGCTTGCCACACCAATATGGCACTGTGGCCCATGATATGCCTTTTAACCCTCTATATGCCACTGTGCCCCATGGTATGCCTTTTGACCCCCTATGTGCCACTCTGCCTCCAGAAATGCCTTATACCCCTATATCCCATTCTGGCATTTAGGGGGTTAAAATGCATATTATGGGGCAGAGTGGCATATAGGGAGGTATAAGGCATTCCAGGAGGCAGAGTGGCATTAAGGGAGTTAAAAGGCATTATATAGAGCACTCTGCCTCCAGAAATGCCTTATACCCCTATATGCCACTCTGGCATTTAGGGGGTTAAAAGGCATATTATGGGGCAGAGTGGCATATAGGGAGGTATACGGCATTTCAGGAGGCAGAGTGCACTATTAAATGCCCCCTTAACGCCACTCTGCCTCCTGAAATGCCTTATACCTCCCTATATGCCACTCTGCCCCATAATATGCCTTTTAACCCCCTAAGTGCCAGAGTGGCATATAGGGGTGTAAGGCATTCCAGAAATGCCCTACACACACACACACACACACACACACACACACTTACTTACTTACCGGTGCTTCCAATTTCCTGCTGTATTGCCGGGGCAGCGGGTTGACGTCTCATTCCGCGGCAGCCGGAAGGAGGTGGAGTTGGCAGCGGGGGTTTGTATGCGTCCGTCGCAAATACCTTCCCCGGCTGTCAGAGATCAGGAACTCTTGAACTCTGACAGTCGGGGAAGGTATTTGCGACGGACGCATACAAACCCCCGCTGCCAACTTCACCTCCGGAAGCACCGGTAAGTGTGTGTGTGTGTGTGTGGGGGGGCGACGACAGGAGGATCCAGGTCCCCTGCAGCGGTGCGGGGGATCTGGATCTTAGTCTCCTAATCAGACCTCTATTTGAGGTCTGATTAGAAGACGACCCCGATTATAAGACGAGGGGTATTTTTCAGAGCATTTGCTCTGAAAAAAACCTCGTCTTATAATCGAGCAAATACGGTAGTTAACAAACAAATTTATTTCTAGGACATGCTAAATAGCTTTTTAATGGCGACATAGCAGTAAAGGGTTATGGTTCAATGTGTAAGTTTTTGTGTATTAACATGGAAGTGTATGTGTACGTGTTTGTATGTTATCATGGATGTGTATGTGTGAGCATGGATGTGTGTGTTAGAATGGATGTGTTTGTGGGATGTGAAAGGGAGTTTGTTTAAGTATATTTATGTGCTTTAGCGTGAGTGTGTATGTGTACCAGTGCATATGTTGTAGGGGTCTCAGAGCTGATGGGGAAACTTGGCACGACTTGCTCTCTTTTTCAGAAGGTGCCACCCATCCCCTCAATTGAACCCTGGCAAGTACAGGGGCCACATTTTCTAATTGTGATTCATGGACATAGGTGTGGCTATGGTCCCTGTGTGGTTTCAGCAGGGGCATAATGTTGAGCAAAGGGTACTTCTGTCCTTAGAAGAACACATTGCTAAGAATCATATTTACATGTGAAATATTTAAATAAACAGTCACTTGAAAAATTAACACATTTTAACATTGATTCCTGGGGCTTTATAAATTTCATTCTTAATTGCAAGATTGTTATGTTACATGATTTATTGTTTGAACTAATTACTATTATCATAAGCAATGTGAGGTAATATTAAATAATTCAAACTGTATACTGCTTACAAGCAATAATTGGCTTTAATGCATTTCTCAGCCTGAAGGAAATTGTTCCATTTTAGAGTAAATCTGAAGACAATTGCCCATTCTTTTCTCTAGGATACTTAAAGGCTTAATTTGTGTTCTAGATTAGTGACATTCTGCTTTAAGAATTAAAATATTCTCCAAAAACATCATGCTTAGTTTAAGCATTGGATCCCCTTTTTAATTTTAACAGGCACAAGCATTGTTTTTCCTTTTTACTAAATCACTTTAATAAGGCTTAATGACTACTTTCTGTTCACTTACACCAGACTCAAAGTGGACCGTCATCCAAAAAAAGAGTGGAAAACAAGGTCCACAGGAGGCAAGTATAACACATTACATATACATTTCATTTTGCTTGCAAAGTTGCTTACAAATATACATATATATATATATATATATAGATAGATAGATAGATAGATAGATAGATAGATAGATAAAGTTTTAATTACCTCGTTACCAATGCATCATTTTTAACACATTTTCCAAAAAAAATAGTTTTACTATATGGGGCAAAATATTACAGGTCCAATACCCAATTTTGATGAGCTTAATGTGCCTTGGTGGACACGGGCCTTCTTTGATGTGCAAACAAAGAGAAAAGATATACAAATCTATCACAAGTTTAGTAATCCTCTAATAGAACAGAATAAAAATATAATAAAACACTTTTTCCAATTTAATGACTATGGGGAAATATACCCCTGAGTTTTATTAAAATGTGCCTATTGCATTATATAGGTAGATTACTATTTCTATGGATTCTTTGTATTGAATCCAGCTCAATGAGTCTAGAGTCCTCAGTTATTGAGCTTGTGTGTCCTTACAGTTAAGAGGAAGATTGGAAATATATCAATTCCACGTTATTCATGATATGCATTATCAAAATTAAACAAAACCTGGGCTCTTATAAAGCAGGTTGTTACTTTACAAATTGCTCCTAACCATAGTCTTATTTATTTTATTTTTTTTTTACCTAAGAGTTGATCCCTAAGTCTTTGTACATATGTACTTACCCATGGGAAAGCGTATGACTTCATAATATCCAGGTGCTTCTGTTCTTTTCACAGGTTCCATAAAGGGCCAGGCACTTTGATGGCTCTTGTATAGAAAAAAATGTTTAAAAGGGTTTTTAAAAGTGGTAGAATGTTAGGATACACCAGTATTTGTTGGATTTTGCAGATAGCTTATATAAAAGAAGATGCTATGACTACTTTAGATTACAACCCATTTCCAAGCGTAGGTTCCATTAAGATCTATGGGAACTCCCGAAAACATCATTTTTATTTTATTTTTATTTTTTACAGACATTTTTTTTAAATGGAAAAGGGAATTATCTAAAGGCGATTTAACATCACCTAGCACCTATTATTCAGTCCAGTAGCTATGACCAGGTCCATTACTTCTACCAATATGATTTTTTGAAATATGTGTTGGCAGAAGTATCTTTTCCAGGGATTTCCTTCATGAAAAACTTCTTTTTTTAATAATTGTGTGCCAGACCACAGTGTGAGCTTTTCAAATAAATGATCGGTTAATGTGGTTACTCCAGTGTTATCTGCCAGTGTCTGGGACTGAAATTATGATCTTAAACCGTCAAGGAGAATCATTTAATGAATCACCTTCTGTGACCACAGGCTATAATAAGCAGTTGAATTTGAATTTAAACAGCACTTGAGATTTTTTTAAAAAAAAGATAAAAGTGAGACTATGGGAATTTTTTTTTTAATGAAATGCAGACTTACCTTCACCTGCTGTAGTATGTTTTTTAAAGTATTATACAGCTGATCCGGATCTTTTGGCTCTTTACTTGAAACAAAATATTCAAAAAGAAAAGTGAGATGAACAATTGGTGATTATATAAAGACTTCAATACTGATGTCTTGGATTAGTTAGAATTTAAGGTCATCTTTATGAAGCAACAAAATCATTTGAGGGCAAAGAAAGGGGTACATTCATGCAGATTAACCCAAAAATGGCACAAAACTTTGGGTGCTATTTTAACATTTTAAAGGTACTGTTCCACTTGACACATTTATGAAATGCAGCTTTAAAAACGTTATGCTTAGAATTCTTGAATGGCCAAATCATTCAATAATTCTTTAATCGTGTAAAGTTTTGCCTCATTTATATCTTTTCCCAGGAACATTTGACAAGTGACCCAAATGCCGGTATTTTTTATTACCATGGAAACTGAAAATGCTTCTTAAAAATTGTTGTTATGTGATTAAACCAAAAAATAAAATGTATCTGCTAATGTTTTTTTCCTTCTCGTACTAGACAGGAAAATGAAACGCTTTGTCTAAGAGGTACAGCACTTCGGGTAGTTCTGCCGTACCGAATTACTGAAAAACACTTTTCCTACCATATGCAGCATTTGAAACAGAACTGGACTGGGATGAAAACTCAGCAGGTGTGCGGCTGCCTAATGGCCATATTCTACTCTTTTACAGTCAGCTGCCTTTGCGGGATATAGAAGTGTAGCGTGAGGCTGCCTACAGAATAATCACGGACACACGCTACAACTCTACATCCATTAAAGAGAACAGCATTACAGCCGCCACTCGAGCAATCTCATACGTGTTAACACAGAGCAGTTATCATGCAATGGCCTAGATAACCCAAAAGACCGCACTATAACCATACGTGCTGTAAAAGTCATAATGTATAAGGCTTGACTGGTAAAAATCAATCAGTTTTTATTGAGGGATTTGTTGTCATGTTGACATGGTTATCCCAGCAAATCAGCTCTATTGACCAAGCCTTCCAGAGAGCTTCGGCATAAAGGCAGAGCTCAAATCCAAACCTTAAAACACGTACTTTAAATAAGGCCGAAGCACATATTACACACCTGTCATGCCAAAACAACCAATGAGATGCGAGTCCTAATTGAAATATCACGCCTCTTAAGTTAAAATTGCATTAAAAAGTATCTATGATAAGTACAAAATTTACCTTCTGTCTTTTATACTTGGTTTCCACCCTGTCTCTCCTGCAAGGCAAAGTTTAAAATGTAAGACAGAATATTGTTCTTGAAAGCAGAGATTACTTATACAGGGAATAGATAACTTAATGGGGAGGAATAATTATTCACATCCAGAGAACAGGAAGGTGCATCCTCCCATGGTTTTATAAGGTGGGCTTGTAGCTTATTTTAGTCTGTAAACAACATTACATACAGTTTGTTTATTTAGTGTATACAACTATAACAGGTCTGTTTTAATGTTGAATATCCCTTCTAAATGTATAGGAATAGTCATTAAACAGACCACTTGCATGCTTATTTTTCACATCCAAAACATCTCTATTACCAACACATGTTGTGAAAGTCCCATGACAGCAAGCTACATGTGCTTGCAATTAAATTGTTAAAATAACAGCTTGCAGACAGTGGGTTTTGGGCCCCCAATACAAATTAGCCTTTAATGTGGGTTGCTTATAAAAGACGCAGCTTGCAGAGCAACAATGGTTTTAATACAAAGCTGCAATGCATGTTTTCCAGAGGTATACTACATATGGCACATACAAATATGCATATATATTTAAGCTCAACCAAATCATATATAATTATACATATAATATATAAACTACTGTTCATAAGTTTGGGGTCACTTGAGCTGTTTTCATGGAAAGCAAGGATATTTCTAGATTTTCTAAGGGTTTTCTAATGATCAATTGGCCTTTTAAACTTAAACTTGGAACAAGCGAACACAGCGTGACATTGGAACATAAGCGTAATGGGAGTGATAAAGCGCCTCGGTAAACCTATCAAGATATTCCATTAAAGATCAGCCGTTTCCAGCTACAAAAGTAATTTACAACATTAACAACGTCTGCGCTGTATTTCTGATCCATTTCATGTTATTTTAATGGACAAAATCTGCCCAAACGTTTGAATGTTATTCTGTGTATACATATATACTTTGGTTCTATCGGATTAATCAAACATAGTATAATGAAAACATAATCAACAGTAGAAAAGAAAAAACAAATACATACGAATTCCAGGAATGCTTTCAATGGGAATCTGTCTTACTCCTTCCTTAAAGCAGGAAAGCCCAGGATACACCTTTCTTATTTGTGCTTGTTTTCTTTCAATCATTTTTTTGATAATCTGTAATGATGACAATATTTTATGATAGGTATGTATACCGCCCAAGTGACCCATTTTACGCAGTACAGTCCTGATTTTCAGGCACCGTTCATGCTTTTGTGGGCAGCTGGGATTATAGGTTAGTTGGGAAAGCACATGATCTCCCATTACCGTCAGGTGATTGACGTGGCTACTTTTTGAAGCAGAGCATTATATATCGCAAGGTGGCTGGACAGGTAGGTGGAGATTTAGCTATCTCTAAAAAATCAGCTCATCAAGGTGAGGATCTCATAGGAACCGTCTTGATTAACTTAGCATTTGTCCAATATGGTAATGGGTTCACCAACTGCATTTATTTATTCTAGCATTAATGAACATTTACAGTGGGGCTAATTGTTAGACCCAGCATTGATTTCCCTTTCTGTTATTTAAAATAATAAACTTTTTGGAATGACCTGCCCATCCACTCCATCCTGTTTAAAGTTTGAATTTTTAAACCCTTATTTGTGGAGCTGGATCTTCTATCTTAACTGATGATGCAAAATGTTAATCAACAGACCATTTTGCTTTTCTAAAACATATTGTATTTGCCTGCAAAAATCAAGTAGTAACTGTATGTTGACGAAATCCATATTAAATCCAGATTGGCAAATGCTACTGACTATATACATATTTCAAACCTAGTACTGACAACTGTTCTCAAAATGGCCCCATATAGGGTCGGGTTGTTATAGAATAGAGGACTAATGTGTTTCTGTTATAAAGAGTGCCCTCTATGTGGCACGCCTAGAAAGTGAGATGTGCCAGCTATTGCAAGCCCCTCCCCCATCTTTTAAAAGGGAGATTATTGATCTCCCAACTAGCCTATTAACACTAAGGAATACTGCGCCAAGCATAGTGAATTTCTACCAGGCCCTTCCCCTCTTAAAATGGCAGAGCTCTGCGATATGGCATCATCTTCCAGTACCCAGCAGTAGGGATGACTATGTGAAGGGCCGTCTGGTGGTGCTTCCCTCCGTTAGGCCTAGGGCAGCTCTGAAGATAAATACACCACTGATGGAAGAGTAATGACATTTTTAGATGTTTCCATGGTGTTGTCTGTTTATTCAATGCTGTTTCTATGCATTCTAAAATTTGCTGGTGCAATAAACAAAAATGATAATATTCCCTGGCACTCACAAGCTAATGTTCTGTACCTTAAGCAAGAAATGGTAGCAGCAAATCAGCAGTAAAAAAAAAGTACTGTACCTCTTTTTGTTTCTTGATGATGACCGAAAACTCTGTATAAGGAATCCTGGGATTTAATTCACACCCCATTAAAGTAGCACCTTCATAATCCTTAATATAGCCAACATAACGCGCCTTGGGTACTTTTATGTCTTTGGAAAAGCCCTGTAAACATTCAATAAAGGGTAATTTTAGAAAATGAGTTTCATGTCAGACAAATGCAAATAATAAAACCTTCAATGTGTCCATAAGGTCATTTGACCTTTTAAAATAAATAACTTCACTTAACCTGTCGACTTTTTTTTTGGTATAAATTTAAGATTATTTGCTGGAGAAGCTGACTGGGTTTGGTCAGCAGTTATATTTTCTATTTTTATTATATATCCAACAGTTCTATTTTCTGAAAACTAAAAAATATAACTGAGGTTTCATGCAAACACGTATATACAACTTACCTGTTTCTTGAAATAACCTATTGCATATTCGTCTGCATAAGTCAGGAAATTCAAAACATTATGTTTAATGTGATATTCCTTCAAATGATTCATTAAATGAGTACCATAGCCCTGCAGAGAGAAAGAAAACAAATTCAAACATTTATGAAAAAGACCCCACAGATTTACCTTGTGTTCATGTACGGTACACTTATTTGATCTGTATTATTCTATATTCTTGTGTTTTGTGTTTATTATATCCGGATAATTATTTGTCACTGAAAACACATAGGGTTAGTAGATAAATACTTTATATTTAATTCTATTACAATAATGTATAAAATGAAGTTCTTTCAGAATTTTACAGGCCATAGAATAGCAAATTATATGATCTACAATAAAGTTATTTAATTAACCTACTTTGCCTAGCAGGCATCATAACCATTCTCTGGCACTTCAACAGCTGTGGACTACAAATCCCATGATGCAAGATTTTGTTTTACCATCATGGTAACTGTAATCCACAACAGCTGCCAAAGATTTCCACGGATTATTGCCTTCCAAATTAGACTCTTCTCTAATGTAACACACTGTATGCGGACGTTTCAATACTTCATACTTGAAACGTCATAAGACCTTTTCCTTTTCACTAAATGTAATCAAATGTTAATGTAATCAAAGATTTACAATAACAATATATGCAGTATGTATAATATATAATATAAACCTTAACCAGCAGAGGTTATTACGCTGTACATATAAATTAAAAAATAAACACATTTAGTTTAACCGCATATTTGTTTAGTTCCTAAAACTACAGATTATTTTTTTTTATAATTATTAAGCATATTTTGAGTCTTTAATAGATTGAACATTCTCACCTTAACTTGCTCATTTGAAGTAACTGCACAAAAGACAATCTCGGTAAAGCCTTGGCTTGGAAACATTCGGAAACATATGCCACCAATTACTCGTCCATCCTTGATTAAAGCAAGAGTTTTGTGCTTCCTACAAAGAGAAAACGTTACTAGGTTTATTAAGATATTAGTACTAGAAAATTACTTCACTGGGGGGCACCGTGTATAGCATGTCATTATATTTCTGTACAAGGAGTTCAGTATTTATTAATCTGAAATACCAGCATTGTAAGCAAAGGACCTTCTCAAAGGTATACAAGAACATTACTACCTGGACAAGTAGCAAGTAGGATATATGTGCACCGTCTAGATCAGTACAAAACATATGTTAAAATGCATAAAGCCTATGTAAGTTCCAAAGCTATCACAAGTTATAACAATAGATATTTACTAATTTAAAGAATGGATGAGGAACTCACGGATCAAAGACAAGACGTGTAATGTATTCTTTAGGCATCCTAGGCAGCTGATGTGAGAAAACATTTTGGAGGCCAACAAGCCAAATCATTATCTTTTTGTTTGGTTTCTGGCTTAGTGAGTTCCCAACCACATGGAACTCTATGACTCCTCTGCGTTCCTCCAGTCTGGCTGCCTCGTCTCTGGCCGAAATAGCAGACAAGAAGCTAGTCTTAGAAATGAAAGAAAGATTTATTTTTTACAAAAAGAATATACATTTTGAAAACGAAACTACAGAAAAACAGTACATTATTGTTAAATTGGAATATGTTTACTTAACATGTATAAAAGAGTATAACATAATACCGTAATTTAAGTATTTAGGAAAGTTGGGGAAAATGTCTAGGTGGAATAACACTAACATTTTTAGTACAAGGGAGCTGTTAAACACTTGACTCAATGAAAGTGATAAATGTATATATTTAATTGACTAAATATCCACTTGTAAAATACATAGGCAGCTGTGAGTTTTTATATTTATCATTCATTTATGTCTCTATATATGTGTGTACCCGTACAAGTAAATGGCACAATAAAATTAGTAAACAATCTCCATATGGATGAATCAGAAGATTTTAAAAATATGAAAACAAGATATTCTTACTTTTAAAAAATCATGGTAAATCCTATGTTGCAACTACTAAATATGATGTATATTATTGAGCGGCATATGGCACTACTCATTTGAAAAAGCAAAACTAACCATAAATTGAAAATTACCAGGCACCTGAATTGTATAAATTACATAAATAAGTTTTATACACCCAATATATTTGCAAGCGATAGTTGCCATGACTGCTAAAAACAAAGCAAAAAGCAAAAAAGTATACATAAAATAAATGGAGATCTCAAAAGTGGAAAAAAATAAAAAAAAAACAATAAGTAAAATTCCAATATAAAATATAAGCCTGAAATTTACCTCCGGACCCAACATGGCAGCCGGGTCTGTTATTGTGGACATGACTTCATTGATCAGTTCAATAGGAATGTCTCCTACAACCCTTGGCTTCTTAGGATCTTCCCCACTAAACGGTTCATTATTTTTTCTTTTGTCACCTGTTGTATGGAACGTAGGTGGAAACAAAAAGTTAAGAATATAACCTTACATTAGATACAGATGCAAATGGACCAAAAACAAATCACACACATTTTTTGTTGAATTTTAGGTCCATTTGTTTTCGCACAACAAATTTCTCTTTGTGCGCTTTCGGTTAGGATGAAATTCGGAGGGCTTTTTCCATTTTCCATGAAATTCTTTGGTACTCACTCTTACACTCTCACTTACTCTCTCACACTTTCTCTCAATGTCTCCCTTCCTTCTCTGTCTGTCCCCTTTTCTTCAGCTCTGCCTCTTGTTTTTCTGTCTTCTATATGCTTTATTCTATTTTCTTTATTGGTTTCCTTTTCCTCGCTATCCTCTGTATTATCCAGGCCTCCCGAGACTCTTCAGCAAAAGGGGGGGAGCCTCTGTGCATACCCTATCCCCCAATTGAAGTAATGATGGATTTGTGGAAAAAGAAGCATAGAAGCGATTCTCTTTCTCCGCTGATCCATCTGCATTGCTCTGGCCTCTTGGAGTACTTCCACAAAAGGATGGAGCAACACGACACCCAAGAGGCGAAACCTCTCCCCATTCCTCTAATCCGCAGTGAGGTTGTCCTGTGGTGTGCATCAAAGCTCCATGTTGAGGAAGCGCTCCAGGAGGCCAGGTTAACAGAGTGGATGACAGGGAGAAGCAGACCAAGAAAGAAGACAACATTCAAGAACAGGCAAGGCAAGAAGCGAAGCTGCAGAAAAGGAGACGGGCACGGAATCAGTTGGAGAAGGTAGAGATACATTGTGAGTGCATGAGTAAGAGTAAGTGAGAGTAAAAAGACAATGAAATGCCAATTAAATTTGGAGTTCCCTGCTTTGCTTTTGTTTGTTTCATTGGGGACCTTTCTCATTTTCAGACATTCGTTTGAATTAACTAAATTAGCAAATCTGAATGCACAAGTCTGATACAGGTCAACAAAAAATACATGAAGTGTGTATTTATATACTAATATACATAAAAAATCGAAATTGACATGCAAATATGGAGACATACGCTAAGCACCCCCAGTGTGCATTTACTTCACTGTATAATTTATATACATAGTAAAAATGAATGACTTTGGCAATGTGAATACAGTGCTGGGAAAGAGTATTTGCCCCATTCCCAAATTTTTTTTATTATTGTATATTTGTCACACTAATGTTTCAGACAAACTAATTTTAATATCGGACAAACATAATCTGAGTAAACATTGAATCTAAACATCAATTAAATATAACCTGTCTTGCAAAGTGAAGTAGGCAAAAAGGACTCACAAAGCAGGACAAGATACCGCGATCTAAAGAAATTCAAGAACAGGTGAGAAACAAAGTCATTGACATCTATTTGTCTGGAAAGGGTTACAAAGCCATTTCTAAGGCACTGGGACTCCAGGGAACCACAGTGATCTACAAATAGTAAACCTTCTCAAAAGTGGCCAGCCTACCTAACGCAACATGCCACAATAAGAACATCACACCAACAGTCACATACGGTGGCTGCTTTTCTGCTTTAGGACCAGAGAGGCAGTGCCTAAAAGAGACAGTTCATGTTCGAAAATTCTCTTAGGTGTAAGCTCCAAAATTTCTCCACAGCAATGTAAAAGTGAGTTGGTCATTCTATAGAATTGGCTGACTAGTTATTTTGAAACGCTGCATTATATTCTGCTGGCTATGTACTTTACTTTGTCTCATCTATGGTTTTGACCCATACATTATATGTGCTAATACTCACCAATGCTTGTCTCTTGGCTTCCAGGGGGTTTACCAGATGGGCTCAAACTTCCAGTGCTGGACTGTTCCAAGGATAAGGGGCTGGCTACGTAGGCAACAGATCTTGCGACAGGAGGTGTACTGATAACTAAAACAAATAAGAAGAAAACACTGTTACAAATAAAAATGTAATATAAAGACAACTTACACTAGTACATATTTACTATATATATTATATTGCTAACATTATATTTATTATATTTATATTATATTGTTAACATTATAATAATACTCATGATGGTTAACTTTTATTGTCTAATATTACCCTGTTTACTATTGTTCTTTTTCACACAAAAAAAATATTTTATACTTGTTTGCTACATTAAATTACCTAGTATCACAGGGACATTGTTTTCAAATTGAATAAAGAATATTCCAGAAAAAACCTTTGAAATGCTACCGCGTGTCATTTTGATGACCACACTGCTTAAAAAGTACTGAATTGCAGTACTTTTTTTTGATGTGCTAGAACTATAATGACAAAATCCAGTCATTGTCTTGTGCTAAAGCCAAACACAATAGTTCCATTATTTACAAAATTCCTGTTTTGTATAATGATTTTAATGACCGCTAGGCACTGGGTATAGTAAATATATAACATTTCTTTACATAGAAAACCAATTAATTTGTTCATGATATTACTTGGTGGTTGGGATGGTTCCTCAGAAAATGCTTCATCATGTAATAGCTAATAAGATTTATTAATAGTTAATAAAGTAATTGTGTTAAAGATGGTTTGGTTTTGGTAAGGGATGTAATGGTGACATAGGCTTCTTTCTTTCTCTGATCAGAGTTCTAACCTTATAAAACTAATGGTCTATAATGTTTTTGTTATTTTGTCTAGTGTAATACATGTGTGCTCTTGAGTTACCTGCTTGGATTCCAAGCTCATTATTTCGAGAAGATGATGACATGAAATCCTCATCCCATATTGGAGAATTTGAACTATAAACCTCTTCCTCTAACATAGACAAGAATCTAAAAGAGAGTCAGGAACTGATCATAATCTATTAACATACAGTTTGTATTTTTTTCATATTATTTATATATATATATATATATATGGCTAAATAAAAGGTATCAAATTTAATGAAAAGACAGTCTCTTAATAATGTGAGCACTTTAAATTAACAATAATATTTATTTTTAGGTTGTTCATTATTGCCTTCTTCTTAAACTAGAGTGCCCCTTTCTTTATAGATACCCCCAACCCAATAAATTACAGGTCTTAGATAAACAGATAAAGCCCTAATATTTTAAACAAGTATGTTTAAAATGTGAAGATGAAATAATACAATTACATTTATCTACACTGAATTGAGTAAATTATATTTAATATGAGGCAGTAATATATTTTGTTGGCAGAAAAGCAAACTACGAAGCTCTCATCCAATTAAAAAGCAGTTAAGCTCTTGCTACGGCTTGTAGAAATATATCCTTTTTGAGCAAGGTCTCGAACTGGCATGCCATTAGCTGCTGTTTTTGGCAATCTGTGTCATATTAGGACCTATTTCAGCAACGTGTGTACTCTTAGATTCTGTATTCCTTGAATTGATGTAATGTATAATTCAAGTTTAAGTTGGGGCAATATTAATTTTCTGCGTGTTAAGCAATGAAGAGAGGAACATTAAAATTATTCAGTTACAAAGCGACTCTTCCCTGTAACAGGCACTGAAAAGCTTCATTAGAGTTTCAAGGAAGCTGACATGTTTTAATGTAAAATGTATCCAGCCACAAAAAGTCTAAGAAAAATACTGTAAGGGAAAATGTGGTATTCAAAATTAAGTACTTTTACGATAGGTCTGGTTAGGATTCGGTAAACTCTCCATATATCTTTCAGTGGTATTAGATGATTTCAGGAAGTGCCCTTACTTTGGGAAATGGGTCAGTATAAGTGTCCGCTTCTCCTGTGGAAGTTTGTCTTTTTCCTGTCGGGCTTGCTCCAGTAACTGACGTCTCATAACTGTAAAAACAGAGCGCAGCAGGGTGCGCCCAAACACCTGCGTTGTTTCATACCGATGTAAGCTGTCACAAAACTGCGGGACATTACAGTAACAGAGCCACCTGCAATACCAACAACAACGAAGTGTTAAGATCCATTTGGGTATTCCTGGTACTATCCTATGTCAAAATCAGTAAGAAGCCAAAACCTGGTAAACTACAATTTACTTTAAAGCCACTGCCGACGTCAGTAAAATACCAGCAATGCAAAGGACAGTATTTTTTGTGCAGTGGCACTCTCATATATTTTCAGGGACGGTTGCCAAGAAAGGTCAGGCAGGCTTAAACAAGCTGTGAATTAGAGCCCTGCGCGGGCCTGCTTTTTTAATCCCGCTCCCGCTGATTTTTTGCCCAATCCCGCCACATTTGTGGCCAATCAAGCCCACCTCCTTACCTGAACTGCAGATTTCCCACGCAGTCCCGCAAGGCTGCCCTCGACTTGCTCTCTCACAGCGTCTCTTCTCTTGCTCCGCCCAGGAACAAGGCGGAGTCACGGGAAGTGACGTCACATCACGTGACTCCGTTTTGTTCCTGGGCGGAGCAAGACAGGAGACACTGCAAGGGAGCAGCGAGAAGGCAGCTTGCGGGACTGCGCAGGATTACTGGGACCCACAGGTACAGTGCCTGAGTGCCGGCTGCCGCCCGCAACCCCAGCAAGACCGCCCGCAAGTTTTTTGGCGGGTCCCGCCTCCCAATGCAGTCCTCTACTGTGAATAGCATTTTTGGCAGCATTCCCAGAAAATGTGGTTAAGGTTCAAAGTGGGTCCAATAAATGTAACAGGTGCTGCTTATTAAGTATTAGCAAATACAGCAAAAACTTTATTACTTTAAATAAAAGTACAAATCTCAGGGGTTCTGTGGACCTAAACCTTCTTCTGCTGGGAGGCTGTTTCACATACCCACCAGGCCCTCAGTAAAGTTAGTCTGAGCCGGTGAGTGCCAAAGGCGATCAGACAGCGATACAGTCTTTCAGGTAAACCTTCACTACTTTGCTTTATGGCTCCATCCTTTGTGGCCCCGCCCCTTTTGTATGTTTATGTCTGTCTGCACATGTGTAGGGTGTTTATTTCATCTCTCTACAG